>NW_027260847.1:122500-125000 GCF_045791955.1 Oncorhynchus clarkii lewisi
GTCTCAGCAGGAGTTGTTTCAGTACGGTGTCCATATGAGCACAGTCCCAGTCTCAGCAGGTGTTGTTTCAGTACGGTGTCCATATGAGCACAGTCCCAGTCTCAGCAGGAGTTGTTTCAGTACGGTGTCCATATGAGCACAGTCCCAGTCTCAGCAGGAGTTGTTTCAGTACGGTGTCCATATGAGCACAGTCCCAGTCTCAGCAGGAGTTGTTTCAGTACGGTGTCCATATGAGCACAGTCCCAGTCTCAGCAGGAGTTGTTTCAGTACGGTGTCCATATGAGCACAGTCCCAGTCTCAGCAGGAGTTGTTTCAGTACGGTGTCCATATGAGCACAGTCCCAGTCTCAGCAGGAGTTGTTTCAGTACGGTGTCCATATGAGCACAGTCCCAGTCTCAGATGTGAGTCTGAGGTGACAAACGATGCAGACACACCTCACCTAACACAGACATTTCCACTGCCCACACACACTGCACCCACCTCTGCAATGGTGCGTCCTTTTGCTCTACCCCACAGAGAGAGAGAGAAAGAGAGAGACAGGAAACAGACAGGTAAAGATAGTTCATTATCACCGTCACCACTGCTCTCTCTGTGACTTGGCCCGCTCGCCTGCCATCGGCATTCCCATGTCCATTGTCCCTGCCCATCGGCATAGCGATGTCCATTATTCCTGCCCATCGGCATTCCCATGCCCATTGTCCCTGCCCATCGGCATAGCGATGTCCATTATTCCTGCCCATCGGCATAGCAATGCCCATTGTCACATCATGTCACCATGGCAATGCCCATTATCCCTTGCCCATTGTTTCCTTAGGCTGGCAGAGGGCCTATGCCCACTCTCTCACACAGGCACTGACTGGCTGCGGTGCACTAGTTGCTCTGGAGGTTCACACACACACACACACACACACACACACACACACACACACACACACACACACACACACACACACACACACACACACACACACACACTGAACTAGCAACAGCCTTGTTCTGGATGTGTGGTAGGTAGGGGAGTATAGTTAATGAAGACAGCAGGAGCTATGTCCAGGGATTGACTTCCTCTTTACATAAATGACTTAAATTATAGTTCTGTACACACTGGTAGGCTGTGGCCATGTGACCCAGGTATTAAGCACTGATTGGCTTAAGGTCGGAGTTCATAATGAAATGATAGCCAATGTTATTGGGACAGGTTTCTGTACCTAGCAACACCAAGGATAACGAGGGTAGACAGATCCAGACAACATTCTCCTTTAAATGGCCTTTTCCTATCCCAGATGTCAGATTCACTATAGCGTATGCAAACACCCCCATCTCCCCCCTCCACACAACAGTGTTTGTGTGTATGTTTGTGTGTCTGTTTTCATGGCCCATTTTATACTGTGGGGGGAATTCACTGCTATCAGACTGAGAAGTAGTCAGCTGTGGCTGCAGTCTAGTCCCCTGAGGATCTCCTCTACCCTAACCTCCCCCCTATCTCTTCCTTTCACACAGACACACACACACACACACACACACACACACACACACACACACACACACACACACACACACACACACACACACACACACACACACACACACACACACACACACACACACACACACACACACACACACACACACACACGCACGCAGGCGCGTACCCCCTCCCCATCCCCCCATAGAGAACATCTCCTCTGTCCTATCCTGATCCCCAACACCCTCCCTCTCTCTACCACTAATGTAATCTGTCCTCCTTCCCCCACTCCTCTACAGGGTTCCACACGTCCTGTTTGTTTGATGCCGATGCTGCTGTCCTGTCATGGTCTGTGTGCTGTCCTGAGGGTAAGACCATGACCTAGATGGCACTAATGCTTCATCGTCATCATCGTTGTCATGGAGGTTAGAACCACTGCCATCATCAGTGTCACCATCATCATTGTGTCTTCCTGGCTGAAGAAAACCTGCCATGTATTACGGTAGGTCTGTGGCTTTCATTACCGAATCAAAGACAACTTGACAATAAAGACCTCTGACTTAGGCACCTGTTAGTGCTGTGTGTTAGTGCTGTGTGTTAGTGCTGTGTGGTAGTGCTGTGTGGTAGTGCTGTGTGGTAGTGCTGTGTGGTAGTGCTGTGTGTTAGTGCTGTGTGGTAGTGCTGTGTGTTAGTGCTGTGTGGTAGTGCTGTGTGTTAGTGCTGTGTGGTAGTGCTGTGTGGTAGTGCTGTGTGTTAGTGCTGTGTGTTAGTGCTGTGTGGTAGTGCTGTGTGTTAGTGCTGTGTGTTAGTGCTGTGTGTCAGTACTGTGTGTCAGTACTGTGTGTCGGTGCTGTGTGTTAGTGCTGTGTGTTGGTGGTGTGTGTTGGTGTTGTGCATTGGGGGTGTGTGTTGGGGGTGTGCGTTGGGGGTGTGTGTTGGGGGTGTGCATTGGGGGTGTGTGTTGGGGGTGTGCGTTAGTGGTGTGTGTGTGTGTACATGCAACATGAGGGTGCATGTTTGTGGTTGAAATCTGAT
>NW_027260847.1:132500-146602 GCF_045791955.1 Oncorhynchus clarkii lewisi
GAGAAAGAGAGAAAGAGAGGAAGTGAGATAGAGACAGAAAGAGAGAGAACGACTCTTTTGATGGAGAGGGACTGTGCCAGAGACTGTGTGTGTACGGAGAGATAGAGTGTGCGTGTGTCACTGATTGTGCCATGAATGAAAATAAGGAGGGAGGAGGTGAGTAGGAGGGAGAGGGACTGTCTCTCTCCTCCCATCCGGCCATCTTGCTATCCCTCCCTCCCTCCCTCGCTCCTTCCTTCCCTCCCTATGAATGCTGGATTAGGCTGGAGGCTGACTGCTGGCTGCTGCTCAGGTGCCTGTGAATAATAAGGATTATATAGATATGAAGACTTCCTTTCTATAAACTTCATCTCTCTCTCTCTGTTTCTCTTTCTGTTTCTCTCTGTTTCTGTCTCTGTTTCTCTCTGTTTCTCTCTTCGTTTCTCTCGTTTTCTCTGTTTCTCTCTTGTTCTCTCTCTGTTTCTCTCTTGTTCTCTCTCTGTTTCTCTCTGTTTCTCTCTCTGTTTCTCTCATTCTCTCTCTGTCTCTCTCTGTTTCTCTCTTGTTCGCTCTCTGTTTCTCTCGTTCTCTCTCTGTTTCTCTCTGTTCTCTCTCTGTTTCTCTCTCTGTTTCTCTCTTGTTCTCTCTGTTTCTTTCTGTGTCTCTCTCGTTCTCTCTGTTTCTTTCTCTGTATCTCTCTCATTCTCTCTCTGTTTCTCTCTCTGTTTCTCTCTGTTTCTCTCTCTCTCTCTCTCTCTCTCTCTCTCTCTCTCTCTCTCTCTCCCTCTCTCTGTTTCTCTGTCTCTCTGTCCCTCTTGTTCTCTCTGTCTCTCTTTCTCTCTCTCTGTTTCTCTCTCTGTTTCTCCCGTTCTCTCTCGCTCTCTCTGTTTCTCTCTCTCCCTTTCTCTCTCTCTGTTTCTCTCTCTCTCTCTCTCTCCCTATGTCTCTCTCTCTCTCTCTCTCTCTCTCTCTCTGTCACTTTGTCACTTTTTTCTCTCTCTGTTTCTCTCTCTCTCTGTCCATCTCTCCCTCTCTTCTTTTCTTTCTCTCTCTCTATCTCTATCTCTCTCTCTTTCACTCATCCTGTCTTTATTTCCCCTGCCATGCGAGAGCAACACAGCTCGTTGCGGCTGCACAGCACAGACCTGCTCGAGCATATCTCGGTCATTCTGCAGCGGTACTGTTGTTGTGCAACAGAGATATTTTCATTCAGTGCGGAAACGTCGTCTTTCTCCCCCTCCTCCTCCTCCGCTGAATATATCTTGAGCAGGGTAATTATAGCGGCACGGGAAGATGCACACACACACACACACACACACACACACACACACACACACACACACACAAAGGGGTTCAAGGGCGATTGATTTTGAGTTGAATTTCTCTCTGGCGCTCTTGAAGCGAAAGGACGCGCCTCTGTCTGACCTTGACGACAGACAGTGATTTTGTCTCCGTCTGCGACCGTCACATGAGCCACAAAAACACTGTAATAGCCTGGTCCTTGTGTCACAAGAAATATTATAAATTTTTTACGTACTTCACTTTAATAATTTGTTTATATCTTACCCCCTTTTTCTCCCCAATTTCAATATTGTCTCATCGCTGCAACTCCCCAACGTGCTCGGGAGGCGAAGGCCGAGTCAATGCGTCCTCCGAAACATGACCCGCCAAACCACGCTTCTTAACACCCGCCCGCTTAACCCGGAAGCCAGCCTCACCAATGTGTCGTAGGAAACCCCATTCCATTCACCTGATGACCGAGGTCAGCCTGCAGGCCCCCGGCCTGCCACAAGGTGTCGCTAGAGCACGATTGCCAAGTGATGTCCCCCCCGGCCAAACCCTCCTCTAACCGCCCCATGGGACTCCCGATCACAGCCGTTTGTGATACAGCCCAGTAACCCGGGTCTGTAGTGACACCTCTAGCACTGCCTTAGACCACTGTGCCGCTCGGGAGGCCCCAATATTTGGTCTATTTTCTATTAATAATTTCTATTTGTTTTCTTGAATGTGTTGTTGTATACATTCTATACTACAAATCACCTTGGAGCTGCCATATTGGCAGCTCTTATCCAGAGCCACTTACAATAGTGACTAAATACATGTTGATACTTTTGATTCATACTGGTCCCCCATGGGAATCAAACCCTGGTGTTACAAGCACCACACACTACCAACTGAGCTACACGAGACAGGAAATGCTGTATGTTGTATGTTGACTTCGATAGGCCTGTGGATCTGTGTTTAGACAGGAAATGCTGTATGTTGTATGTTGACTTCGATAGGCCTGTGGATCTGTGTTTAGACTCCTAAATGTTACACGTGGAAGAGATCTCTTTTTTAAAGGGTGTATATTTAGTCTGACGATCCCAATTCATTATAATATGTTTCAAATAACACTTCATTCACTTTTCATAGATGTCAAACATGTTATTAATCATATGGACAGTAAGTTATCCATACTTTGCATCACTGGGGTCAGATAGGCCGCTGTGAGAATATCCTTAGCCAATATTCCCACTATATCCCACAAAATTCCCTGAATATTTCCTGAATATTCCCACAAGATGTGCATATGTGATATTAGAGATATGCAATATGAGCTGACCAGGACCCATCCGTCATCACATTGAAATATAGTGGAGATATTAAATCCAGCCTATCATTTTCTGTTGAAGAGGAAAGCAGATTGCACTACATTTGGCCCGTGGGAAGACTGAATTCGTCAATCAATGCATTTCCATGGGTTGCATCCCAAATATCACTCTATTCCCTATATAGTGCACTACATTTGGCCCGTGGGACCTAGTCTGCATTTCCATGGTGTTATTGTTGCTGCCAGTCTGCTTATAAGCCCCTCTCACCACCCAACCCACCAATACACTCCCCTCCACAGTACTAAATGTCAGGGGTGGGAACAAGGCTGTATATTATCATAACTCAGTGGATATTATATATGTGTGAGAGAGATAGAGAGAGAGAGACAGAGAGAGAGAGAGAGAGAGAGAGAGAGAGAGAGAGAGAGAGAGAGAGAGGGAGAGAGAGAGAGAGAGAGAGAGAGAGAGAGAGAGAGAGAGAGAGAGAGAGAGAGAGAGAGAGAGAGAGAGAGAGAGAGAGAGAGAGAGAGAGAGAGAGAGAGAAAATGTAGTGTGTGTGTTTGCGTGTGTGTGTGAGAGAATGAGAGAGTGATTAGTGTTTGTGTTCATACGTGCATGCCTGCGTGTGTAGCGATGGAGTGTTTTCAAAGGCATCTACTAAAGTGGTAGATGTAATCCTGGGCCATCCCAACTGATGTCAGCGCTGTAGCCAAAGTCACGTTTCACTCACATCCCCATTGATCAAAACAGACGTATCCTGTTGGGGATAGGATAATGTGTAACCCTAACCCTAAATCTAACCCTAGATCCTAACCCTAACATTTAATGTCATTCTAACCCTAACACTAAACCCCCTAGAAATAGCATTTGACCTCGTGGGGACTAACAAAATGTCCCCAGTTGGTACATTGTCGTTTAATTTTTTCGTTTACTATACTTGTGGGGCTTCTGATCCACACACACACACACACACACACACACACACACACACACACACACACACACACACACACACACACACACACACACACACACACACATTTAAATATATATATATATATTTCACCCTTTATTTAACCAGATAGGCCAGTTGAGAACAAGTTCTCATTAACAACTGAGACCTGACCAAGATAAAGCAAAGCAGTGTGACACAAACAACACAGAGTTAGTTACACATGGTAACATACAGACACACACACACACACACACACACACACACAGACACACGCATACTTGTGCACACACATACACACACACACGCACACACACACATACAGACACATACACACATGCATACACATGCACACAGACACAGACACAGAGACACACAGACACACAGAGACACACAGACACACACACATAAAATAAACAGATGTTTCACTAATCAAGTCTAATTGTATTATTTACATCTCGTTTGCTAATTGATCAGACTAGCCCAATGAAGGAGAGGTTAAATAACGGGACTACCCAACTCAGAGAAGGGAGAGGGGGAGCAGGCAGGGGTCAGCGTCTCTGGTGAGAGCAACACCACCATGCACACCCTCTATGATCAGTGGATAGAGAGAGGCGTGAGTGGCTGGATATGGAGGGCAAGAAGGGGGTTTCTCTGTTACCATAGAGATGACAGGACATTGGGCTAGGTCCTAGGATACTGTTACTAGGCAGGAGAGAGCCACACGCGAGACATCTGTAGACAGAGCTGAATGGGTTGAATGGTAGACCACGTCAGAGAGAAGCAATAAAAAAAACTCTCACATGTAAATATGTTTTTGAAAATGATGTTTATATTTAATGTGGGTCCACCGGCCATTGTATATTGTTATCTATAGTAAAACATGGACAAAATTACCATATTTCAACAACTGTGAAAAAAAAATGGTAGTCTGATTTGCTTTTGTGTGTTTAGCCATTTGGATTTTAAGGTCTTGGCAGTCTTGCCAAGCTGATGACTGACAAGCCAATAGTAAACAGAGTCTAGTCTATAAGTTGAGCCTAGTCTATAACAGTGGTCCACAGTAGACAGGCCTGATGCACTACCTAGTTGTAGCCTGTAGATGAAGTCATAGTATCTTCACACAGGAACCTTTATACTGGTGCTCTGGCCTTGTCTTTCCATCCCTGTAACACTGGCTCCATCTCCTGGCCAGCTCACATGTCTCCACTCATCATTATATTCTGAAATGGGATCAGCCTACAGCTCACATGTCTCCACTCATCATTATATTCTGAAATGGGATCAGCCTACTGCTCACATGTCTCCACTCATCATTATATTCTGAAATGGGATCAGCCTACTGCTCACATGTCTCCACTCATCATTATATTCTGAAATGGGATCAGCCTACTGCTCACATGTCTCCACTCATCATTATATTCTGAAATGGGATCAGCCTACTGCTCACATGTCTCCACTCATCATTATATTCTGAAGTGGGATCAGCCTACTGCTCACATGTCTCCACTCATCATTATATTCTGAAATGGGATCAGCCTACTGCTCACATGTCTCCACTCATCATTATATTCTGAAATGGGATCAGCCTACTGCTCACATGTCTCCACTCATCATTATATTCTGAAGTGGGATCAGCCTACTGCTCACATGTCTCCACTCATCATTATATTCTGACATGGGATCAGCCTACCTCACATGTCTCCACTCATCATTATACATGCCTACAGCTCACATGTCTCCAATCATCATTATATTCTGAAATGGGATCAGCCTACTGCTCACATGTCTCCACTCATCATTATATTCTGAAATGGGATCAGCCTACTGCTCACATGTCTCCACTCATCATTATATTCTGAAATGGGATCAGCCTACTGCTCACATGTCTCCACTCATCATTATATTCTGAAATGGGATCAGCCTACTGCTCACATGTCTCCACTCATCATTATATTCTGAAATGGGATCAGCCTACTGCTCACACGTCTCATCAAGATGTGTTTCCCAAATGGCCGGTTACTCACAAGAGTGGCTTCGGTTCACTGAGGAGACTTGACCACACACACACACAAATTAGCACACACACAAGCACGCACGCACACATACATACACACACACACACACACACACACACACACACACACACACACACACACACACACACACACACACACACACACACACACACACACACACACACATCATCACACACCAACATGGCATAAAGCCCACATAAGTTTGCATGTATTAGGGTCATGACAACAGGTTAATATGTGTCGCCACAAAAAATCTCCTCACGCTCACTAGCAGTCTCCTCACGCTCACTAGCAGTCTCCTCACGCTCACTAGCAGTCTCCTCACGCTCACTAGCAGTCTCCTCACGCTCACAAGCAGTCTCCTCATCCTCCCTAACAGTCTCCTCATCCTCATGTCAGTTTCCTCTCGCTCAATAGCGGTCTCCTCATCCTCCCTAGCAGTCTCCTCACGTTCCCTAGCAGTCTCCTCATCCTCCCTAGCAGGCTCCTCATTCTCCCAACCAGTCTCCTCAATCTCCCTAGCAGTCTCCTCATCCTCCCTAGAAGTCTCCTCACGCTCACTAGCAGTCTCCTCACCCTGCCTAGCAGTCTCCTCATCCTCCCTAGAAGTCTCCTCACGCTCACCCACCTAGCAGTCTCCTCACCCTGCCTAGCAGTCTCCTCATCCTCCCTAGCAACCAGTCTCCTCAATCTCCCTAGCATCCATCCTCCCTAACATTCACGCTCACTAGCAGTCTCCTCACCCTGCCTAGCAGTCTCCTCATCCTCCCTAGAAGTCTCATCCACCCTAACATTCTCCTCACCCACCTTAGCAATCTCCTAATCCTCTAGAAGTCTCCTCATCCATCCTAGCAGTCTCCTCATCCTCCCCAGCAGGCTCCTCATTCTCCCTAGCAGCCTCCTCATTCTCCCTGGCAGTCTCCTCACGCTCCCTAGCAGTCTCCTCATCCTACATAGCAGTCTCCTCATCCTCCCTAGCAGTCTCCTCACGCTCATAAGCAGTCTCCTCATGCTCCCTAGCAGTGTCCTCATCCTCCCTAGCAGTCTCCTCATCCTCCCTAGAAGTCTCCTCACGCTCACTAGCAGTCTCCTCACGCCCCCTAGCAGTATCCTCATCCTCCATTGCAGGCTCCTCATCCTCCCAAGTAGTCTCCTCAAACTCACTAGCAGTCTCCTCACGCTCCCTAACAGTCTCCTCATACTCCCTAACAGCCTCCTCACGCTCCCTAGCAGTCTCCTCATGCTCCCCAGCAGTCACCTCATCCTTCCTAGCAGTCTCCTCATCCTCCTTAGAAGTCTCCTCACGCTCACTAGCAGTCTCCTCACGCTCCCTAGCAGTGTCCTCATCATCCCTAGCAGTTTCCTCATCCTCCCTAGCAGTCTCCTCATCTTCCCTAGCAGGCTCCTCATCCTCCCTAGCAGCCTCCTTATCCTCCCTAGCTGTCTCCTCATCCTCCCTAGCAGTCTCCTGGCGCTCATTAGCAGTCTCCGCACGCTCCCGTGTAGTGTCCTCATCCACCGCAGCAGTCTCTTCACGCTCCCTAGCAGGCTCCTCATCCTCCCAAGCAGTCTCCTCAAACTCACTAGCAGTCTCCTCACGCTCCCTAACAGTCTCCTCAAACTCCCTAGCAGTCTCCTCACGCTCACTAGCAGTCTCCTCATCATCCCTAGCAGTGTCCTCATCCTCCCTAGCAGTCTCCTCATCTTCCCTAGCAGGCTCCTCATCCTCCCTAGCAGTCTCCTCATCCTCCCTAGCTGTCTCCTCATCCTCCCTAGCAGTGTCCTGCCGCTCACTAGCAGTCTCCTGGCGCTCATTAGCAGTCTCCTCACGCTCCCGTGTAGTGTCCTCATCCTCCGCAGCAGTCTCTTCACGCTCCCTAGCTGGCTCCTCATCCTCCCAAGCAGTCTCCTCAAACTCACTAGCAGTCTCCTCACGCTCCCTAACAGTCTCCTCATACTCACTAGCAGTCTCCTCACGCTCCCTAGCAGTGTCCTCATCATCCCTAGCAGTTTCCTCATCCTCCCTAGCAGTCTCCTCATCTTCCCTAGCAGGCTCCTCATCCTCTCTAGCAGTCTCCTCATCCTCCCTAGCTGTCTCCTCATCCTCCCTAGCAGTGTCCTGGCGCTCACTAGCAGTCTCCTCACGCTCCTGTGTAGTGTCCTCATCTTCCGCAGCAGTCTCTTCACGCTCCCTAGAAGTGTCCTCATCCTCCCTAGCAGTCTCCTCACACTCACTAGCAGTCTCTTCATCCCCCCTAGCAGTCTCCTCACGCTCTCTAACAGGCTCCTCATCTTCCCTATCAGTCTCCTCAAGCTCATTAGCAGTTTCCTCATGCTCCCTTGCAGTCTCCTCATCCTCCCTAGCAGCCTCCTCAAGCTCCCTAACAGTCTCCTCATCCTACCAGCAGTTTCCTCACGCTCCCTACCAGTCTCCTCACGCTCCCTAGCAGTCTCCTCACGCTCCCTAGCAGTTTCCTCATCCTCCCTAGCAGCCTCCCCAAGCTCCCTAACAGTCTCCTCATCCTCCCTAGTAGTCTCCTCACGCTCCCTAGCAGTCTCCTCACACTCCCTAGCAGTGTCCTCATCCTCCCTAGCAGTCTCCTCATCCTCCCTGGCACTCCTCATTCTATCTAGAAGTCACCTCATCCTCCCTAGCAGTCTCCTCATCCTCCCTAGAAGTCTCCTCACGCTCACTAGCAGTCTCCTCACGCTCCCTAGCAGTGTCCTCATCATCCCTAGCAGTTTCCTCATCCTCCCTAGCAGTCTCCTCATCTTCCCCAGCAGGCTCCTCATCCTCCCTAGCAGTCTCCTCATCCTCCCTAGCTGTCTCCTCATCCTCCCTAGCAGTGTCCTGGCGCTCACTAGCAGTCTCCTCATGCTCCCGTGTAGTGTCCTCATCTTCCGCAGCAGTCTCTTCACGCTCCCTAGAAGTGTCCTCATCCTCCCTAGCAGTCTCCTCACACTCACTAGCAGTCTCTTCATCCCCTCTAGCAGTCTCCTCATCCTCCCTGGCACTCCTCATTCTATCTAGAAGTCACCTCCTTATCAGTCTCCTCAAGCTCATTAGCAGTTTCTTCATGCTCCCTTGCAGTCTCCTCATCCTCCCTAGCAGCCTCCTCAAGCTCCCTAACAGTCTCCTCATCCTACCTAGCAGTTTCCTCACGCTCCCTACCAGTCTCCTCACGCTCCCTAGCAGTCTCCTCACGCTCCCTAGCAGTTTCCTCATCCTCCCTAGCAGCCTCCCCAAGCTCCCTAACAGTCTCCTCATCCTCCCTAGTAGTCTCCTCACGCTCCCTAGCAGTCACCTCACACTCCCTAGCAGTGTCCTCATCCTCCCTAGCTGTCTCCTCATCCTCCCTGGCACTCCTCATTCTATCTAGAAGTCTCCTCACAATCCCTAGCAGGCTCCTCACGCTCCCTAGCAGTCTCCTCACGCTCCCTAGCAGTCTCCTCATCCTCCCTAGCAGCCTCCTCAAGCTCCCTAACAGTCTCCTCATCCTCCCTAGCAGTCTCCTCACGCTCCCTAGCAGTCTCCTCATCCTCCCTAGCTGACTCCTCACCCTTCCTAGCAATTTCCTCATCCACCGTAGCAGTTTCCTCATCCTCCCCAGCAGTCTCCTCATCCTCCCTTGCACTCCTCATCCTATCTAGCAGTCTCCTCACACTCCCTAGCAGGCTCCTCACGCTCCCTAGCAGTCTCCTCATCCTCCCGAGTAGTCCCCTCATCCTCCCAAGCAGTCTCCTCACGCTCCCTATCAATCTCCTCATCTTCCCATGCAGACTCCTTATCCTCCCTAACAGGCTCCTCACGACCCCTAACAGTCTCCTCATCATCACAGTCTCCTCAACATCCCTAGCAGCCTCCTCCTTCTCCCGAGCAGTCTCCTCATCCTCCCGAGCAGTCTCCTCATCCTCCCAAGCATTCTCCTCCTCCTCCCTAGCGGTATACTCATCAAGTCTCGCAGTCTCCTCACACTCCCTAGCAGGCTCCTCATCCTCCCTAAGCGGCCTCCTCAGCCTCCCTAGCAGTCTCCTAATCCTTCCTAGAAGTCTCACCCACCTTAGCAGTTTCCTAATCTTCCCTAGAAGTCTCGTCATCCACCCTAGCAGTCTTCTCATCCTCCCTAGCAGTCTCCTCATCCTCCGAGCAGTCTCCTCATCCTCCCTTGCAGTCTCCTCACGCTCACTAGCAGTCTCCTCACGCTCTCTAGCAGTCTCCCCACGCTCTCTAGCAGTCTCCTCATTCTCCCTAGCAGTCTCGTCACGCTCCCTAGCAGTGTCCTCATCGTCCCTAGCAGTCTCCTCACACTCACTAGCAGTCTCTTCACCCTCCCTAGCAGTCTCCTCATCCTCCCTAACCGTCTCCTCACACTCACTAGCAGTCTCTTCACCCTCCCTAGCAGTCTCCTCATCCTCCCTAGAAGTCTCCTCACGCTCCCTAGCAGTCTCCTCATCCTACGTAGCAGTCTCCTCCTCCTCCCTAGAGGTCTACTCATCCTGTCTCGCAGTCTACTCACACTCCCTAGCAGGCTCCACATCCTACCTAGCAGCCTCATCACCCTCCCTAGCAGTCTCCCCACACTCCCTATCAATCTCCTCATCCTCCCTATCAGTCTCATCATCTTCCCTAGCAGACTCCTTATCCTCCCTAACAGGCTCCTCACGATCCCTAACAGTCTCCTCATCATCACAGTCTCCTCAACATCCCTAGCAGCCTCCTCATTCTCCCGAGCAGTCTCCTCATCCTCCCGAGCAGTCTCCTCATCCTCCCAAGCATTCTCCTCCTCCTCCCTAGCGGTCTACTCATCAAGTCTCGCAGTCTCCTCACACTCCCTAGCAGGGTCCACATCCTCCCTAGCAGCCTCCTCACCCTCCCTAGCAGTCTCCTCACGCTCCCTAGCAGTCTCCTCATCCTCCCTAGCAGTCTCCTCATCCTCCCTAGCAGTCTCCTCACGCTCCCTAGTAGTATCCTCACGCTCCCTAGCAGTCTCCTCATCCTCCCTAGCAGTCTCCTCATCCTCCCTAGAAGTCTCCTCACGCTCACTAGCAGTCTCCTCACGCTCCCTAGCAGTCTCCTCATCCTCCCTGGCACTCCTCATCCTATCTAGCAGTCTCCTCATACTCATTAGCAGTCTCTTCATCCTCCCTAGCAGTCTCATCACACTCCCTAACAGGCTCGTCATCCTCCCTATAATGAGGAGGCTGCTAGGGAGAATGAGGAGGCTGCTAGCAAGGATGAGGATGAGGAGGGAGGATGAGGAGACTGCTAGGGAGCGTGAGGAGATTGCAGTCCTAGCAGTGTGAGGATCTTGCTAGTGAGGGCTCCCTAGCAGACTCCTCATCCTCCCTAGCAGTCTCTTCATCCTCGCTAGCAGTCCTCTCACCCTCCCTAGCAGACTCCTCACCCTCCCTAGCAGTCTCCTCCTCCTCCCTAGCAGTGTCCTCACGCTCCCTAGCATACTCCTTATCCTCCCAAGCAGTCTCCTCAAACTCACTAGCAGTCTCCTCACGCTCCCTAACAGTCTCCTCATCCACTAGCAGTCTCCTCACGCTCCCTAGCAGTGTCCTCATCATCCCTAGCAGTTTCCTCATCCTCCCTAGCAGTCTCCTCATCTCCCTAGCAGGCTCCTCATCCTCCTAGCAGTCTCCTCATCCTCCCTAGCTGTCTCCTCATCCTCCCTAGCAGTGTCCTGGCGCTCACTAGCAGTCTCCTCACGCTCCTGTGTAGTGTCCTCATCTTCCGCAGCAGTCTCCTCACGCTCCCTAGCAGTGTCCTCATCCTCCCTAGCAGTCTCCTCACACTCACTAGCAGTCTCTTCATCCTCCCTAGCAGTCTCCTCACGCTCCCTAACAGGCTCCTCATCCTCCCTAGCAGTCTCCTCATCCTCATTAGCAGTTTCCTCATGCTCCCTTGCAGTCTCCTCATCCTCCCTAGCAGTCTCCTCATCCTCCCTGGCAGTCTCCTCATCCTACCTAGCAGTCTCCTCATACTCCCTAGCAGTCTCCTCATCCTCCCTAGCAGTCTCTCACGCTCCCTACAGTTTCCTCATCCTCCCTAGCAGCCTCCCCAAGCTCCCTAACAGTCTCCTCATCCTCCCTAGTAGTCTCCTCACGCTCCCTATCAGTCTCCTCACACTCCCTAGCAGTGTCCTCATCCTCCCTAGCAGTCTCCTCATCCTCCCTGGCACTCCTCATTCTATCTAGAAGTCACCTCATCCTCCCTAGCAGTCTCCTCATCCTCCCTAGAAGTCTCCTCACGCTCACTAGCAGTCTCCTCACGCTCCCTAGCAGTGTCCTCATCATCCCTAGCAGTTTCCTCATCCTCCCTAGCAGTCTCCTCATCTCCCTAGCAGGCTCCTCATCCTCCCTAGCAGTCTCCTCATCCTCCCTAGCAGTCTCCTCATCCTCCCTAGCAGTCTCCTCCTCCTCCCTAGCAGTCTCTCATGCTCACGTCCTCATCTTAGCAGTCTCCTCACGCTCCCTAGCAGTGTCCTCATCCTCCCTAGCAGTCTCCTCACACTCACTAGCAGTTTCTTCATCCTCCCTAGCAGTCTCCTCATCCTCCCTGGCAGTCTCCTCATTCCCTAGAAGTCACCTCCTTATCAGTCTCCTCAAGCTCATTAGCAGCTCTTCATGCTCCCTAGCAGTCTCCTCATCCTCCCTAGCAGTCTCCTCAAGCTCCCTAACAGTCTCCTCATCCTCCCTAGCAGTCTCCTCACGCTCCCTACCAGTCTCCTCACGCTCCCTAGCAGTCTCCTCACGCTCCCTAGCAGTCTCCTCATCCTCCCTAGCAGCCTCCTCAAGCTCCCTAGCAGTCTCCTCATCCTCCCTAGCAGTCTCCTCACGCTCCCTAGCAGTCTCCTCACACTCCCTAGCAGTCTCCTCATCCTCCCTAGCAGTCTCCTCATCCTCCCTGGCACTCCTCATTCCTAGAAGTCTCCTCACAATCCCTAGCAGGCTCCTCACGCTCCCTAGCAGTCTCCTCACGCTCCCTAGCAGTCTCCTCATCCTCCCTAGCAGTCTCCTCAAGCTCCCTAGCAGTCTCCTCATCCTCCCTAGCAGTCTCCTCACGCTCCCTAGCAGTCTCCTCATCCTCCCTAGCAGTCTCCTCACCCTCCCTAGCAGTTTCCTCATCCTCCGTAGCAGTTTCCTCATCCTCCCTAGCAGTCTCCTCATCCTCCCTTGCACTCCTCATCCTATCTAGCAGTCTCCTCACACTCCCTAGCAGGCTCCTCACGCTCCCTAGCAGTCTCCTCACCTCCCTAGCAGTCTCCTCATCCTCCCAAGCAGTCTCCTCACGCTCCCTAGCAATCTCCTCATCTTCCCATGCAGACTCCTTATCCTCCCTAACAGGCTCCTCACGACCCCTAACAGTCTCCTCATCATAGCAGTCTCCTCAACTCCCTAGCAGCCTCCTCTTCTCCCTAGCAGTCTCCTCATCCTCCCGAGCAGTCTCCTCATCCTCCCTAGCATTCTCCTCTCCTCCCTAGCGGTCTACTCATCAAGTCTAGCAGTCTCCTCACACTCCCTAGCAGCCTCCTCATCCTCCCTAGCAGCCTCCTCACCCTCCCTAGCAGCCTCCTCCTTCTCCCGAGCAGTCTCCTCACGCTCCCGAGCAGTCTCCTCATCCTCCCAAGCATTCTCCTCCTCCTCCCTAGCGGTATACTCATCAAGTCTCGCAGTCTCCTCACACTCCCTAGCAGGCTCCTCATCCTCCCTAAGCGGCCTCCTCAGCCTCCCTAGCAGTCTCCTAATCCTTCCTAGAAGTCTCACCCACCTTAGCAGTCTCCTCATCTTCCCTAGAAGTCTCCTCATCCTCCCTAGCAGTCTCCTCATCCTCCCTAGCAGTCTCCTCATCCTCCCGAGCAGTCTCCTCATCCTCCCTTGCAGTCTCCTCACGCTCACTAGCAGTCTCCTCACGCTCTCTAGCAGTCTCCCCACGCTCCCTAGCAGTCTCCTCATCCTCCCTAGCAGGCTCCTCATTCTCCCTAGCAGTCTCGTCACGCTCCCTAGCAGTGTCCTCATCGTCCCTAGCAGTCTCCTCACACTCACTAGCAGTCTCTTCACCCTCCCTAGCAGTCTCCTCATCCTCCCTAACCGTCTCCTCACACTCACTAGCAGTCTCTTCACCCTCCCTAGCAGTCTCCTCATCCTCCCTAGAAGTCTCCTCACGCTCCCTAGCAGTCTCCTCATCCTACGTAGCAGTCTCCTCCTCCTCCCTAGAGGTCTACTCATCCTGTCTCGCAGTCTACTCACACTCCCTAGCAGGCTCCACATCCTACCTAGCAGCCTCCTCACCCTCCCTAGCAGTCTCCCCACACTCCCTATCAATCTCCTCATCCTCCCTATCAGTCTCATCATCTTCCCTAGCAGACTCCTTATCCTCCCTAACAGGCTCCTCACGATCCCTAACACTCATCCTCCCTAGCAGGCTCCTCATCCTCCCAAGCAGTCTCCTCAAACTCACTAGCAGTCTCCTCACGCTCCCTAACAGTCTCCTCATCCTCCCTAGCAGTCTCCTCACGCTCCCTAGTAGTA
>NW_027260848.1:0-42500 GCF_045791955.1 Oncorhynchus clarkii lewisi
ATGAGGAAATATAATCACCTATCAGTCACTTGATTTTTTTTTCTCCATTTGGCAAATAACCCACAGTCAATAAATCCAACTCTTAAGGTTAGCAACAGATGGCCATGTTTCAAGGTCGTGTACACAGTGAAATCCAGACCACATGACCACATGACCACATGACCACATGACAGATATGAAGCTGAGGTGAGAGTATTCTTTTTCTCCCTCCCAGTGACGGCGTCACGGCATCAGAACTGCATCATTTTCTAAAATAGTCTATTGATTAACATTAAGCCAGAGTCTATATAATTATAACAAAAACAGACTGAAGCTCCCATACCCTCTCCTTAGCTCAGAGAGGAGGAAAAAAACAAATCAGATTTATTGCAGGGTAGCTTTATAATTATTTACTTCATTAGCCATTAGTGGTCGACACAAAGTGCACTGGCTCGCAAAATTAGAATCCTTATCTGAATGTTCCAGAAACCTCACTGTATCCTCCGATAGAATGTGTCAATTTAATAGGATAGCTGCCTACCCTGTACAGGAAGTGGTAAAGGAGTATAAGGAGACATTGAGGACATTCAAATATCAGGACATTTTGGGATGTTTAACTGTGGTGGCATTTAACAGAGTTGTAGAGTGTTGAATGCACCCCCACTGGTGTACTCACCCATGAGAAACCAGTTGGAACATTGCCTTTTGAGAAACCAGTTGGAACATTGCCTTTTGAGAAACCAGTTGGAACATTGTCTTTTGAGAAACCAGTTGGAACATTGCCTTTTGAGAAACCAGTTGGAACATTGCCTTTTGAGAAACCAGTTGCGACATTACCTATTGAGAAACCAGTCAGGACATTACCTATTGAGAAACCAGTCAGGACATTACCTATTGAGAAACCAGTCAGGACATTACCTATTGAGAAACCAGTCAGGACATTACCTATTGAGAAACCAGCAATGTTGAGAAACCAGTCAGGACATTACCTATTGAGAAACCAGTCAGGACATTACCTATTGAGAAACCAGTCAGGACATTACCTATTGAGATACCAGTCAGGACATTACCTATTGAGAAACCAGTCAGGACATTACCTATTGAGAAACCAGTCAGAACATTACCTATTGAGAAACCAGTCAGGACATTACCTATTGAGAAACCAGTCAGGACATTACCTATTGAGATACCAGTCAGGACATTACCTATTGAGAAACTAGTCAGGACATTACCTATTGAGAAACCAGTCAGGACATTACCTATTGAGAAACCAGTCAGGACATTACCTATTGAGAAACCAGTCAGGACATTACCTATTGAGAAACCAGTCAGGACATTACCGAGAAACTAGCGGGACATTGCCTATTGAGAAACCAGTCGGGCGGGACATTGCCTATTGAGAAACCAGTCGGGCGGGACATTACCTATTGAGAAACCAGTCAGGACATTACCTATTTTTTTATGTATTTTATTTCACCTTTATTTAACCAGGTAGGCTAGTTGAGAACAAGTTCTAATTTGCAACTGCGACCTGGCCAAGATAAAGCATAGCAGTGTGAACAGACAACACAGAGTTACACATGGAGTAAACAATTAACAAGTCAGTAACACAGTAGAAAAAAAAGGGGAGTCTATATACATTGTGTGCAAAAGGCAAAAGGCATATTGAGAAACAAGTTGGGATATTACCTATTGAGAAACCAGTCATTCCACTATAGAGAGACCCTTTCAATCCTGTCCCCATTTCAATGCCTGTCTCAAGCATGTCCCACCCCTCAACTCCTATATATTCCATAAAAAAGTAATAAATAAGAAAAGCTTGTTGTCCATCTATTTGATAGTCCTTTCCATATTTGAAAGAGCCATATGCCCTAGGTGAATTTACACATGTTAAGCATGCTGTGATGCAATGCCCATATAATCCCACAGGAACTTGAAACCCGCATAGGCAAGGTTTCTCAGATGCATTGCAGGTCAGGGCGCCCTTGTATTTTCTTCTTTGTTGGGTACTCTGTAGCACTTCAGCCTTCAACAAAGACTAGTCTATAGTGCTTTATGATAGTAGCTGGAGCAGGGTCCTAAAGTGCCCCTACAGCATGCACACAACCCCAGGAAAGAGATGGAAGACAGTTGCCTGTTATGACATCCTTTCACGCATGAAGAGAGCAGAACATTTATTCTGTATATTAAAGTAGGCTTTTATTGAGGTAACTAACGACGCAGACACTGAGGCTTCAAGAAAGCATAGAAACTGACAATCTGTCCATGAACTGTCTGTTTCTTTTGGGGTAAGAGTTCAAATGATGTATTTAATGAAAGCACGATCAATTCTAATTTATACAAATGACAAAAATCTTTGTAAGTCTCTTTATCTCTCCTGGAATTCTGCTCCAAATATGTTACTTTTGAGCTGAATTCACACCATGTTACAAATGTATGACATTTAACAGCTAGGGTTTAAAACTCATTAGTGTACTTGGTAAGCAGAATAATCACCCCAAGACCTTGACGCTGATGTACAGTAGCGAGTCTGAAGCAGGCCTTGGAATTTGCATGGGCCTTTGTAATGTATTGGATGTATTTGCGCAAGGCCACTCTTTACCCTTCAGCCGTGCTTTGAGTCAATCAAAACTTTCATCAAGTCGAGTTTTTGGGGGTAGAGAAAAAGAAAGTTTTCAAATTTGACTTGACACGTTAGCAATTAGCATTCAGGCTATGGAGCTCGATTGACTCACTTCCTCCGAGAAGAATGGAACTGCAAACGTTGGAGAGAAGATGGAATTATACAGCAGATTGAGAGTAATGAGTGCATGTCCCACGTCTGAACCCACTGCTGTGGTCTCAACTGACACATGCTCCCATTTTCACTCTGATATCTCATGTTCTACACGGTACAAATCAACTGCTAATCTTCAATCTGTGCTAATTCTCGCTGAAAAGTTTGATATAATGGTCGTTTAACATTTCTACTTTGAAGGGTAAATAGCAGGACATTTGGCAGCGCTGTAATTTAAACAGATATCACAAGTAGTTATTTATTAACCGATAAGTAAATATAAGCCCTTACGAATGTGTAACAGCCATGGTCACCGTGCCCAGTTGGAATGGATTTGCATCTGCCTCAATAGACACAAAACCCGGGCAGTTCAGACAGTAGGCTAGGGGCTACATGTTGTTGACACAACCCCAAGGCATATCTTTGTAGTGCAATGATTTCACCAAGCACACAAAGAGGTCAATCATCTTGCAGTTGTTTCCTACTTGTCTTGCATCATGTTGACTACAGATGTAGGATCTAAATTTGATTACCCTGTTGCAGAATAACTTTCCTGAAATGCAGCAAATGTTAATATTGTAGTGTATTTTAGGTTTAAAAAGGCTTTTAAAGTGTGTAATTTCAACTTACAAATTTCAGACTTGATTTTCCCTTACAAAAAATGTATCAACCCCTACAAAAAATGCAATTGTAAAGAGTGCACTGAGAGTCGGGAAGCAAGTTCAGGGAGTGAGTGTTTTAATAAATAAACACAACATAATACAAAATAAGAAACACAAACAATGCACAGACATGATACAGGAACAGAAACAATAATGCCTGGGGAAGGAACCAAAGGGAGTGACATATATAGGGGCAGGTATGGAAGGAAGTATGGAGTCCAGATGAGTCTGATGACGCACAGATGCACGTAACAATGGTGACAGGTGTGCACCATAACAAGCAGTCTGGTGACCTAGAGGCTGGAGAGGGAGCACACGTGCCATCCATTAATTAGAATCTACATAATAATTTAAATGTCTTGTTCCTGCAGGATTATTTTTCTTCTGTAGCAACCTGGTTACAAATTAGGACCCTACACCTGTAGTTAGGCTAACAATTATTGTTCTTTCATCAAACTTAATTTCAAAGTTTCTATCTCACTTATACCCCACAACAAAGACCCAGCCAGCGGGCATTGATACGCTCCACAGGTGTGTTCAGGTATTGAGCTGTTGCTAAGCTACAGATCTAGAAAGAAGTGAGTCATCGGCCCTGGCAACAATATCGCCTAATTCCCTAGAGTCAGGCAAAGGATCAATTCCTTTTCTTCTGCATGATGTGAGAAGTCAAACCCAGAGCGGTTTTTGTGAGTGAAATCTGAGAATGATGTTGGCGGGACAATTTACCAGTACCTCATCCCCGGCACTGCGTCTAGGGAAACATAGCAATTTGTTGCATAGTAGTTCCACCGTGGACATGTTAGATTGAACCTGAGCACCTGAAACGCTCAGATGGATTTGACAAAGAGCTTCTCCTATTCTCGTGTGACAAATTCCATTTAAGCAGAATAAAAGGTTCTCAAAATGGTTTTACATTTTGTATGGATGATTTGAGTCTGATTATTACATTCCCATTGATAATCATACAACTCAAATGATATTCAGTATTAGGTCATTACTAGCACACAAGCCATTATTTTCACAGTAAGTAAACACACTATTTCTCCTTAACGTTCCCTCTTATCTTTTCCAAGAACAGGCCTACATATGGAGCACACGTGTATCCTGCATCAAAAACACCTATCTTCAAAGCATCAAGCAACACAAGTAGTCCTCCACTAGTAAAAGTCAAGGGCAAAATGTTCTTTCAAAGCAGAAAGTCAGCATTGAAGCAGATAGAGGCAATTATCAAAAACAAAACATGTAGAACCGCCAGCAAACGATGCCTTTGTCAGCAGTTGGCCCTGGCGCTCTAGTTTAGGCTACACAATTTTTTACATCTGATTCCATATTAGACTAATGACAAAACTTTGTCTATCCTTACCTTGGAGAAAATAAACACCTGTCAAGTATTTATCCCGGCGAGGAGGCATCACATGAAAGAGGTTTGAAGACGTCCTGAAGCGAGGAGAAGAGAAGAGAAGAAGAGAGAGAACTATGGAAGCATCAAAGACATGGCGAAGTACAGAAGAACAGTGAGGAGAGAAGAAGTACCTCACACTACTTTAAGACAGTTGAAACGCTCGATGAATGGAGGGAATGAAGGAAGGAAGAAGGGGAAAGTGGTGATATGTATTCACGGTGTCTGATCATCTGCGTTGATCTCAGGTCCTCTTCAAAGTTTACCTTCAAGACTGAGTCATTCCATTTCATTTCAGCAAGCCATGACACCAACCGCCTCATTGTTCTATAGTTAGAAACAGATCAAATAAGCAATCCTGAAACATTATTTTGTCGAAAGACAATTTGAACCCTGAGATATTAAGCTAATTGATTTCACCCAAATTGGTAATTTAAATGTATAGGATTCATATAATATTCAATAAGTATAGTACCCAGCATCCAATTTGGATGAAACATCTTCTTACCAATGAGTAAGATGTGAGGAATCAAATGTAAAAGCCACCCACAGACCCGCCAAACCCCACACCGAGCTCACCCTAATGGCTGGTACACAGTATCGGTTCTCCATGTTTGACAGGTATTAGCTGGGTTTCAATCTGCGACATATTGTGTATTGTTTATTGTTTATAGTATTTTTTTCCCCCACACACAATTTAAGATGAGCAAAAGCTATTTGCTTTCTACCCAAAGTAGATCCATTTAATACACATGAGACAAGCGAAATTAATAAAAGGGTGTGACAACAGCAGAAACAGAGGCATCTAGTGAGAAAAACCTGGTCATTTCACACTAATTCATGGGGGAAATTCAAGTGACTTCAATGGTTAATTTCTCTGAACAGGGAAAAAACATCACCAAATTCCCTTAGAATACATTACATTGTATGAATAAACAATACTCCATTTGTCAGGTTACAGATTCAATTTTGCTTGCTGTTTTGAGATGTTGCTACGTATTCCAGCGTACTCCCGCAGTAATTAGGGTCGATCTCACAGGAATACGGCCAGGTCTTAATAACTAATTACCAATGCTAAACAGATTAAACAAAATGGATATTAATTCAAGGATAGAGAGCAAGAGATGTATAGCTAGCTTAGGAGTTCACCTTGCAAATGTGAAGTAGTTTGTGTTAGTCTTAACTGGTGTTTATTATATCCATTCCTTCTGGGAATCAAGACTCCAGACTTTTTTAATGGATATATGGATTGACTGCAGTGGGACATGGACACAGCTCAACTTTAGGACCCTCCCAATGAATATATTTTGGGGGAGAAAGTTTGTTACAAGGGGGAATTATCCCTTATTGAGAATGGATAACAGTAATATAATCAGATGAGCATGACCGTTGACAGAGAGGAGTAGTCACTGTAGCCGATCATGACGCAAACTGTCCTGATTGGAGGAGTTCTGGACGGAACTGTCTTGTGCTCTCCTAGTGTAGCAAGAATATCAAGAGGCCAAAGAGGTGTTATTCTGCTGCAGGCTTTGTCCACCTACTCAACAACACACGGACACACGCGACACACACGACACACACACGCACACACAAACTCTGCCCACTCAGTGGTGCACAATGCTTTCCGCTGTAGTATAATTTCTCCCATGTGTGGATACATACGTAGTCTGTGATTCACAAAGAACCTTCATGAGGGAGAAAGTAAACAGACACTTCTCTATGAAGCAGAAACTCACAATATGTCAACCTAGTGCACTTTTCTTCCTGTAAAACAATAGTTGACGTTTTTCTCCAGGGAGAGCGGGATGCTTTTTAGACACGGTTAATGGCGTCTTTCTCTGGGAGAAGAGGAACACACACACCCTCGTCTCCTTCTGATGTTTAATTCATAGAAATGGTTCAGTTCGATTGTTTATGTTGTGTGTGTTTTGGTTGTTTTGTCAGTTGATAGTGTTGACAGTGTTGACAGTGTTGACAGTGTTGACAGTGCTCATTCCTCAAAACATCAGTTCACAGGAGGCAGGGAGAAACTAATGTGGCAAAAAAGAAGCAGACCGACTGTCCTTGCAATAACACAAAGACTGTGTCCATATTTGATTTATTTATTTTATTTCACCTTTATTTAACCAGGTAGGCCAGTTGAGAACAAGTTCTCATTTACAACTGCGACCTGGCCAAGATAAAGCAAAGCAGTGTGACTAAAACAACAACACAGAGTTACACATAAACAAACCTACAGTCAATAACACAATAGAACAATCTGTATACAGTGTGTGCAAATGAAGTAAGGAGGTAAGGCAATAAATGGTCCATAGTGGCGAAGTAATTACAATTTAGGAAATTAACACTGGAGTGATAGATGTGCAGATGAGGATGTGCAAGTAGAAATACTGGTGTGCAAAAGAGCAGAAAAACAAAAACAAATATGGGATGAGGTAGGTAGTTGGTTGGATGGGCTATTTACAGATGGGCTGTGTACAGCTGCAGCGATCGGTAAGCTGCTCTGACGGCTGATGCTTAAAGTTCGTGAGGGAGATATAAGTCTCCAACTTCAGTGATTTGTATCTAGAGGTTCAGCAATCAATCTGTACCAGCTCAACAAATGACTACTGACTTTGACTTTAGAGGATGTATTTGGGATTGTCATATAACAAAGAAGGTCACTTTAAGTCTGACTAAAAACACAAAGGTTCAATTATCCGGACTTGTGTGGGAGTGATAGTGGGGAGACAAGTTGAGTTACCTCCACTTCAGGTGCATACTGTATGAAATCAGGAGAGATGAATGTACTGCAGAAAGTCCTTCTGCATGACATGTTACCATACCAGTAACAAGCCACTGGGAAAGAGGTAAACATACCAGATGAATGCTACCTACTGCCGGTGTGCTCTTGAGCAAGGCACTTTAGCCCTGATTGTTCCAACAGCTAAAAATAGTATAATAACAACAGTAATAATGATGTAATTGGCCTAATAAAGGTAGCAATACATTGTGTAGTATTGTGTGGTGTTGTGTAATATTGTGTAGTATTGCATGGTATTGCGTGGTATTGTATAGTATTGTGTGGTATTGTGTGGTATTGAATTGAAATGGGTCTCCCGAGTGGTGCAGCGGTCTAAGGCACTGCATCTCAGTGCTGGAGGTGTCACTACAGACCTTGGTTTGGTACAAGGCTGTATCACAACCGGCCGTGATTGGGAGTCCCATAGGACGGCGCACAATTGGCCCAGCGTCGTCCGGGTTAGGGTTTGGCTGGGGTAGGCTGTCATTGTAAAGAGTCATTTGTTCTTACATGACATGCCTAGCTAAATACAGGTTTATTAAAAATGAAATGAAATGGTACTGCTGACTTGTGTTCGCCAGTCACTCAAGCTGCCCTTGTTTCTCATGGTAAGGGATAATCTTTCCCGGAGAGGAATGAGGGGAATGGTATTAAATAGATCAAACACATGGTTTCCATGTATTTAATGCCATTCCATTCGCTCCGTTCCGGACATTATTATGAGCTTTTACTTCGATCTCCCATAGCTGTTTATTTATTTGAATTAGTGTGTCGAGATACTGTGTGTGCCCGAGGCAAGGCAGATATATCAAATGATAAATCAAACTCAAGAACTGTATCACAAACTGTACACTCTAAGGAAAAAAGGTGCTATGTATCTTGAACCTTAAACGGTTCTTCGGCTGTCCACATAGAACCCTTTGAAGAACCCTTTTGGAAGCCTTTTTTTCTAGCGTAAAATAAGAAAGACTGGGTTTCCTCTTCACATTGTGACAGAGCAGTGCTTATCTGGAAAAGTAAAGGGTTGCATTATTATCACGGTCAACGACAGGTCCAGGTCCAGTCCAGGTCCTCCCTCCCTCCCTGCCTCCCACCCCCTCCATCTCTCCCTCCCTGGCTCTTCCCCTGTCATGTGTGACTAAGACATAAATCAGAATGGTGGACCTTCAACTCTACACGCCTTCCTACGCGTGCCACCTCAGGCTGAAAGGAGCGGATGAATCATGAGCACCATAACACCATCACACATCATCTCCACACCCTGGAAATGATACTCCTCTCTCTTTAGAGACATTTAAGGTGACAACTGATGGAGGTACTATACCATAGCCTAGTTCGACCTGCCATATAAAGTGTCCTTGTACTGAAAACCAATCAGCTCAGCAGAACCATATGCCTTGTCCCTATACTATGACTATGGCTGCAGTATCGGAGAGATAACCTGGTTAAACCAGATTCAACGTTGCGCTCACTAGTGAGAACAGCCTGGTTTAACCAGGCTACCGGAAAGAGCGCGAGAGAGGCAATGGAGAGCAAGAAAAAACAATTATACAAATATTTTGGGAGCTGGTGAAGTGCGGCAGCTGGAATTAGGGCGCTAATGTAGCGTTGCTTATAAATGGGAAATGGCATTGAGGACAGTGGGCTGGGCTCTGCCAGCGGAGCCACCATAAGGACTAATTTCCCAGTCTTTATAGCACAGGCACCTTGTTTAATAAGCACCGATTACAGGGCATAAAGGGCAATGGAGTAGGGAGAGATATGGTGGGGGAGGGGGAGGGAGGAGAGGTGGAGTAGGGAGAGATATGGTGGGGGAGGGGGAGGGAGGAGAGGTGGAGTAGGGAGAGCGGTGGTGGGGGAGGGGGAGGAAGGAGAGGTGGAGTAGGGAGAGCTATGGTGGGGGAGGGGGAGGAGAGGTGGAGTAGGGAGAGATATGGTAGGGGAGGGGGAGGGAGGAGAGGTGGAGTAGGGAGAGCTATGGTGGGGGAGGGGGAGGGAGGAGAGGTGGAGTAGGGAGAGCTATGGTGGGGGAGGGGGAGGAAGGAGAGGTGGAGTAGGGAGAGCGGTGGTGGGGGAGGGGGAGGGATGAGAGGTGGAGTAGGGAGAGCTATGGTGGGGGAGGGGGAGGGAGGAGAGGTGGAGTAGGGAGAGCTATGGTGTGGGAGGGGGAGGGAGGAGAGGTGGAGTAGGGAGAGATATGGTGGGGGGGGGGGAGGGAGGAGAGGTGGATTAGGGAGAGCTATGGTGGGGGATGGTGGGGGGGGGGGGGAGAAGTGGAGTAGGGAGAGCGGTGGTGGGGGAGGGGGAGGGAGGAGAGGTGGAGTAGGGAGAGCTATGGTGGGGGAGGGGGAGGGAGGAGAGGTGGAGTAGGGAGAGCTATGGTGTGGGAGGGGGAGGGAGGAGAGGTGGAGTAGGGAGAGATATGGTAGGGGAGGGGGAGGGAGGAGAGGTGGAGTAGGGAGGGCTATGGTGGGGGAGGGGGAGGGAGGAGAGGTGGAGTAGGGAGAGCTATGGTGGGGGAGGGGGAGGGAGGAGAGGTGGAGTAGGGAGAGCTATGGTGGGGGAGGGAGGAGAGGTGGAGTAGGGAGGGCTATGGTGGGGGAGGGGGAGGGAGGAGAGGTGGAGTAGGGAGAGCTATGGTGGGGGAGGGGGAGGGAGGAGAGGTGGAGTAGGGAGAGCTATGGTGGGGGAGGGGGAGGGAGGAGAGGTGGAGTCGGGAGAGCTATGGTGGGGGAGGGAGGAGAGGTGGAGTAGGGAGGGCTATGGTGGGGGAAGGGGAAGGGAGGAGAGGTGGAGTAGGGAGAGTGATGGTGAGGGAGGGGGAGGAAGGAGAGTGGGAGTAGGCAGAGCTATGGAGGGGGAGGGAGAGGGAGGAGAGGTGGAGAAGGAGATGGGGGAGAAAATGAAGGAGAGCCACATACATACAGGCCGAAGACAGAGGGAGGGGGAATGAGGGCAAGAGGAGGGAACGGTGGAGAAGGGGGACAGGGAGATGAAGAGAGAGAGGGGAGATGGTGGGGGAGAGAGGAGAGGTTGTGAGGGAGAGAGGAGAGATTGTGAGGAAGAGATACGGGAGAGAGTAGAAGGGAGAGAAGGGAGATGGCGAGGGAGAGAGGAGGGGGAGGTGAAAGGGGAGGAATAATTAAGAGAGCAGTAAAGACAGGTGCTCAGAAAAGTGATAGGGCAGAGAGTAGCTTGGTGAGAGGAAAGTAGAGAGGATAGTGGAGTGACAGGGGAGAAGGCTAAAGGAAGATGATCAACAGGAAAGAGGGAGACGAGTGAGGGAGGGAGAAAAGAAAGGAGAAGAAAGAAAGTGTAGGTCCAAGGTTGGATAAAAGGGAACATCAGAAGGCTGTCATGATGGGATTTAGTGGGGTTAGTAAACTTGTAGTTGCTTTGTCTTCAACCCCAGCTTCTGACAGAGACAGGAAGGCCTATTGACGGAGACTGAGTGTGCGCTGTCGTTTTTCCCTCGACCCGGCCTCGAATCCAGCAGTCAGCAATTCTGAGTTAGTGGAGGAGTTTGATGTTGACATTGTTCTCTTCCTGGTGCATATCACTGTGAACTCAGGGCTTTGATAGGCTGGTTCCTCAAAAGGGCACTCAGAGACAGGTTAAGCGAGGCCGTGCCCTCACAGCTGACCCTGCCAGCTCACTGTGGGGGAAATGGAGAGGCATGCCTGCATCCCAAATGGGCCCTGGTCAAAAGTACTGCACTATATAGGGGTGCCATGTTTTATGCACAATATATAAACCTAAACTACTTTCAGACCGTTTTTAGCTTGCTGATCTTACAGCATCTCAATATCACCCCAGAATATACTGAAGAAGTCTATATACCTATATGAACTTTAAGTGTCTGTATCTGTTGCAGGTCCAAAAAATATATACATATTCTTTTGTTGCTTCATAACGTGTCACCATTAAAACGTTATTGAAAGGAGTTCAGTTGCTGTAATGAACTTTCTTTCAGCATTTCAGTTTTTGTTCTAATATTTTGTTTTAATTGAATCTACAAGATATTACCTCAAGAAGTATTTTATACCAGCACAGAAAGCAGATTAGAGCTGTGTAGCTTGAATTGAGAGAAGCTCATTGATTCTTCCATTGGAAATCAGGATTTGTTTCTATGGTCCTCAGGGATATCTCTAGACCTTTCTACAGACATGCAATTTATCCTTTGAACAATTTAAAGAGGAAGATAAAAAAGAATATATATATATATATATACAGTGGGGAGAACAAGTATTTGATACATTGCCGATTTTGCAGGTGTTCCTACTTACAAAGCAATTTTTTATCATAGGTGTACTTTTTTATCATAGCTAAACTTCAACTGTGAGAGACGGAATCTAAAACAAAAATCCAGAAAATCACATTGTATGATTTTTAAGTAATTAATTAGCATGTTATTGCATGACATAAGTATTTGATACATCAGAAAAGCAGAACTTAATATTTGGTACAGAAACCTTTGTTTGCAATTACAGAGATCATACGTTTCCTGTAGTTCTTGACCAGGTTTGCACACACTGCATCAGACATTTTCGCCCACTCCTCCATACAGACCTTCTCCAGATCCTTCAGGCTTTGGGGCTGTCGCTGGGAAATATGGACTTTCAGCTCCCTCCAAAGATTTTCTATTGGGTTCAGGTCTGGAGACTGGCTAGGCCACTCCAGGACCTTGAGATGCCTCTTATGGAGCCACTGCTTTGTTGACCAGGCTGTGTGTTTCGGGTCATTGTCATACTGGAAGACCCAGCCACGACCCATCTTCAATGCTCTTACTGAGGGAAGGAGGTTGTTGGCCAAGATCTCGCAATACATGGCCCAATCCATCCTCCCCTCAATATGGTGCAGTTGTCCTGTCCCCTTTGCAGAAAAGCATTCCCAAAGAATAATGTTTCCACCTCCATGCTTCATGGTTGGGATGGTGTTCTTGGGGTTGTACTCATCCTTCTTCTTCCTCCAAACACGGCGAGTGGAGTTTAGACCAAAAAGCTCTATTTTTGTCTCATCAGAACACATGACCTTCTCCCATTCCTCCTCTGGATCATCCAGATGGTAATTTGCAAACTTCAGATGGGCCTGGACATGCGCTGGCTTGAGCAGGGGGACCTTGCGTGCGCTGCAGGATTTTAATCCATGAGTTACTAATATTTTTCTTTGAGACTGTGGTCCCAGCTCTCTTCAGGTCATTGACTAGGTCCTGCCGTGTAGTTCTGGGCCGATCCCTCACCTTCCTCATGATCATTGATGCCCCACGAGGTGAGATCTTACATGGTTTCACTTTCTCTAAAGCTCTTCCCTAAAATGATGATGCCCATCTATAGTCCAGCTCTATAACTCAACCAGCAGGCAGAGTGCCAATTGGTTCACATCAAAGGACATTAATTTCATCACCAGTGAAGAGGGAAATCAGAAATGAGGGAGCTTTATCTGGCAATAACCCAGATTGGCCTTATGGCTCAGTGTTAACCCATCATAGCTCAGTGTTAACCCATCATGGCTCTGTGTTAACCCATCATGGCTCATTGTTAACCCATCATGGCTCAGTGTTAACCCATCATGGCTCAGTGTTAACCCATCATGGCTCAGTGTTAACCCATCATGGCTCATTGTTAACCCATCATGGCTCAGTGTTAACCCATCATGGTTCAGTGTTAACCCCTCATGGCTCAGTGTTAACCTGTCGTGGCTCAGTGTTAACTCACCCTGGCTCAGTGTTAACCCATCATGGTTCAGTGTTAACCTGTCGTGGCTCAGTGTTAACTCACCCTGGCTCAGTGTTAACCCATCATGGTTCAGTGTTAACCCATCATGGCTCAGTGTTAACCCATCGTGGCTCAGTGTTAACTCACCCTGGCTCAGTGTTAACCCATCATGGCTCAGTGTTAACCCATCATGGCTCAGTGTTAACCCATCATGGCTCATTGTTAACCCATCATGGCTCATTGTTAACCCATCATGGCTCAGTGTTAACCTGTCGTGGCTCAGTGTTAACTCACCCTGGCTCAGTGTTAACCCATCGTGGTTCAGTGTTAACCCATCATGGCTCAGTGTTAACCCATCATGGCTCAGTGTTAACTCCTCATGGCTCAGTGTTAACCCATCATGGCTCAGTGTTAACCCATCATGGCTCAGTGTTAACTCACCCTGGCTTAGTGTTAACCCATCATGGCTCAGTGTTATCCCCTCATGGCTCAGTGTTAACTCACCCTGACTCATTGTTAACCCATCATGGCTCAGTGTTAACCCATCATGGCTCAGTGTTAACCCATCATGGCTCATTGTTAACCCATCATGGCTCAGTGTTAACCTGTCGTGGCTCAGTGTTAACCCATCATGGCTCAGTGTTAACCTGTCGTGGCTCATTGTTAACCCATTATGGCTCAGTGTTAACCCATCATGGCTCAGTGTTAACCCATCATGGCTCATTGTTAACCCATCATGGCTCAGTGTTAACCTGTCGTGGCTCAGTGTTAACTCACCCTGGCTCAGTGTTAACCCATCGTGGTTCAGTGTTAACCCATCATGGCTCAGTGTTAACCCATCATGGCTCAGTGTTAACCCCTCATGGCTCAGTGTTAACCCCTTATGGCTCATTGTTAACCCCTCATGGTTTAGTGTTAACCCATCATGGCTCAGTGTTAACCCATCATGGCTAAGTGTTAACCCATCATGGCTCAGTGTTAACCCATCATGGCTCAGTGTTAAGTCTCTGAGGTTAGGCCTACTGCAAGAGACATTGCAACCTATTTGAAGAGATTGATCTCCTACATTAAAATCCTACAGTAAGTACTGTGAGCATTATACATCATCCACACACTCTGTTTGAATAGGTGAAAACAATTTGAAACACGGCCAAATTCACCATGTTTCATAATGTTTAAATCAAATCATGAAATGTCATCAAACATGTACATACTGTACCTGCATTTTATTGAATACTTTCAATGTTGACATGTTTTATTACGTTAGTGTTAATACAAGATTTGACCAACATCTGGCACACACACACACACACACACACACACACACACACACACACACACACACACACACACACACACACACACACACACACACACACACACACACACACACACACACACACACAGTGGGAAAATCACATGTCCTCCAACCCCAGCATCACATGACTAATCCCTGAGAGACACACAGAGAGCTGCCTCCCCATATGTCTCAACTACCTAACATCAGCTTTCAGGAGATTTAGAGGACAACCTTCACATCTCTGATCTACAAGACTCATACAGAAGTATGACTTAACTACCTAACATCAGCTTTCAGGAGATTTAGAGGACAACCTTCACATCCTTGATCTACGAGGCTGATACAGAAGTATGACTTAACTACCTAACATCAGCTTTCAGGAGATTTAGAGGACAACCTTCACATCTCTGATCTACAAGACTGATACAGAAGTATAACTTACCTACCTAACATCAGCTTTCAGGAGATTTAGAGGACAACCTTCACATCTCTGATCTACAAGACTGATACAGAAGTGGCATTTACTTAAAAATTGACAGAAGAAACTCAAAATTCTAGCAAGTTTATGAGAATTAAGAGATTACAAATATATATATATTGCAGGTTAGGTTAAATAAACTCCTACAGAGTTCATAGAAAATCGACTTGAATGGGACATAGCATGCCAAAGTTTGCACTGAGATTACATATGGAATAAAACATATGTAAGCCAATTGAATATGACATTGTGTAATACACATTCCGCAAGACTGCAAGTATGTTGTGCTAATCTACACAGAGATAAATGAGTATATGAAATATACTGATGACCGTACCAAAGGGGCTGGCAAATGGTTTTTGGCAAAAGGAAGATCCCACTGAAAATGTTAAGGCATCAAATCTCTGTTTGAGCCAATGTTAGCAATTAGAGCCACACACAAGATTCATTGGGAAATCTAATGAAAAAAGAGTAGAAAATACATGCGAATGTGTGAGAATATATGTTCTTACAGTGAAGCATTACAACGAGTGATGACTCTTCTCCTCTAGTTGAGTCCACCTCTCAATTACAGGAGACCTTCAGAGCATCTTCTGTCCCGCAGTAACAAGACTCCATGGCAACGACCTGCCTCTGCAAACATTAGCAAAATATTACAAGAAAAAAGGTTTTTGTTTACATATAAACCCTCTCACAGGCATTGTAATTCGAAACAGAAAAAATAGGTTTTAGACTGATAATGTTGAAATGATAAGCCAGTTAGGGTTACTGACTTACCGGTATTGTCTTATTCCATTTAGCTCCTAGTGGAACAAAGGGCCTCAGATTCAGTGTTTACACATTGAATGTGACCAATACAGCAAAAAAGAATGATCATCATGGTCACATTCATGTTGTTCACGAGCCTCGAGAGCCAAACTGAATCATGCTACGTTTCAATTCAGTTTACTCCGCTGACTGTGTTTCAATGTCGAGGCTTGCTTTTCACCCCCTTCCCTGGAAATCGGTTCCAGAGATCATTATTAGCAATATATGTCCAGGAAATGTGCCACAATGCTATCTCTCATTCCTGACTCACTCTCATCATGAGTCACATCCTTTGATCCGTTCTCTCTCCGCATCACAGCGTTATTTAGAGACTGTCTGCATACTGTGAGAAAGACACTAATTAAATGATCACACACGAAGGAGATTCATCACCCTGCAGAGGTTTGTATCATCACCTTCAACTCTCAAAGCAAAGATTAGTCATAGAGTTTATCCCACTGATAGAATCATTTGGTGGATGCTATGAACACTGTATTGGGTTGTGAGTCAAGCACACTGAGTCTAATTCAAGGTGAATCTGGATTGATTCATTTCCTGTTTGGAAATGTTCTCTTTTTAAACTTTGAACAGAGGTCCGGCGTCTAGTAGAACTAATAATTTACATCACCATAGATATTGTCTGAAGTAAGTGGATATCACTGTTCGGTCGTTTCAGATTCTAACTGTATTAACGGAAGACAACCCTGATAACCATTAACCAGTACAGGCAACATAATAGATTTACTCAAAACAGAATACAACTGATCTAAAATTCTTAAATTCTGTTGTGAGGTGCCCAAAATGTCAACATTCAGCGTCTGGCCCAGACCCACATTTCAAAATGTTAAGCAGTAAAGGGGAAACATCAGGAACAGCCTTTCTGCTTCCAGCTAAGTTGACAGGGTCATCCAGCCTTGTCTCTTTGCATCTGGGACATAAAATGATGAGGTTCATTTTTTAGAAATTCAATTGCTGAAGGGAAGGACAAACTGGCATTAACCTGTGCCCCACAATGCACTGCTGCCCCCCAGCATGTCGTTCATCTCCGGCTGGCACACTGAGCAGTCAGCAACAGTATCAGACCTGCAGTTGGGGACTAAATTAAGGTTAGATGTGGTTAACACATGGTTTCAGATAAAGCACTTTGCTGTCTAATGACTTGAAAACATAACGTTTCAGATTCAGAAAATGTTAATGTCCTCAGAGAGGCAATTCGTTTTGCAGCAGTCATAAAACATAATAACAAATGTACATATAAAAATAGAAAAAATAAAAAGCAAATAGAAAAAGATGTTTACAAGCAAGTCGTTGGGGTAAGTAGGCTGTGTAAGTAGGCTGGGTAAGTAGGCTGGTTAAGTGCACTTTTATAATAAAATGTCAAAGTGGGCTACATGATAAAGTGAAAGTGCTACATTTCAATTAGTCCAACATTAGTTAAGTTGCAGAATTGCATTCGGAATTTCCCTTAGATAGTCTGTACCTGTGATAGGGAAATGCAGCCAGAGGGGATGAGCTGGAATTCCCTTAGATAGTCTGTACCTGCGATAGGGAAATTCAGCCAGAGGGGATGAGCTGGAATTCCCTTAGATAGTCTGTACCTGTGATAGGGAAATGCGGCCAGAGGGGAATTCCCTTAGATAGTCTGTACCTGTGATAGGGAAATGCGGCCAGAGGGGATGAGCTGGAATTCCCTTAGATAGTCTGTACCTGCGATAGGGAAATGCAGCCAGAGGGGATGAGCTGGAATTCCCTTAGATAGTCTGTACCTGCGATAGGGAAATGCGGCCAGAGGGGATGAGCTTGAATTCCCTTAGATAGTCTGTACCTGCGATAGGGAAATGTGGCCAGAGGGGATGAGCTGGAATTCGAGGTGGACTTGGTGGGAAGAGTCAACCACTATTTTATTCGCCTTCTGGATGGCTCGGACCAGGTAGGGAGATGACAGTTCTTGCTGTTGCTGCCCCATGATTCTTCCGCAAGTCCTGAATATCTTGCCCAACCTATTTTTCTGTGCAACCTTAGATATTCCCAAACCAGCAGGTCAGGCAGTAGGAGAACAATGATGGTTAGGTCAACATGAAAAAAGTGCATCTTCCGAAGGAAATACAGGCTCTGTTGGCCGTTATTAGAAATAGCGTCAGTACATTGATTCCAGGACATCTTGTTGTCAATGACTAGCCCAAGGTATTTGTACTCCTCCACTATTTGATGGGCTCACCTTTTATCTGTGATGGTGTCTGCAAGGTAGTGTTCCTTCGGAAGTCCATCACCATATCCTTTATTTTAGATGTGTTTACTTTTAAATGGGAGGACTCACACCACACAGGAAAATCATTCAGAGACAGTCCGCAATTGGTCTCATCCCCTTCAAGGTGACTGACCAAAGCAGTGTCGTCAGCATATTTGATCAGGTGGCACCCTGGGAACTGGCTTCAGCAGCTGTCTGTATAGTACCGGTGAAAGAGCACTGCCCTGTGGAGTTCCAACTGAAGTAGAGCGCACCGCCGAGAGCGTGTTACCTGCTGCGACCTATCAGTTAGGAAGTTGGTGATCCATGTGATAAGCATCAGGTCGGAAGTCTCTTCTCAGTCTGTCCGCGAGGACAAACACATTGATTGTGTTAAATGTTGAGGAGAAATCAACGAACATGATACGCACATGGGTTTTGCAGCCCTGCATGTCCTGTACACCAGATTTAAGAGCGAGAGGATGGTATCATCTGTTCCTCGCTCCGACCGGTATGCAAATTGTGGGGGTCAAGGAGGTAATTGTTGGTATTGACGATGTATGCTTTGAGGATCTTTTCAAGAGATGTATTCAAGAGAGAGGTAAGTGTGACTGGACTGTAGTCAATTGATGCGGATAGTTGAGAGGTTTTGCGGATTTGGGACAGGTGCAACATTTGATGTACAGAAAAAGCTGTACATGTAGCCTTGTGGAAAGCACTGCTAGCCCATCAGTATCATCTGTCACTGTTACAAATTCATTGTAAATGATCCAATATTATCCTATATCATGTTTCATTAAGCACTTTCAATGGAGCTGATAAACGCTTATTCATTTCATTTGTTCAGAGTTAGATTTTATTTTAAGGAGTATAATCTCGCTGGTGGATCGGATGGCCTCGCCATTGTGGCGATTACAGTGATATAAGCACAGTGACTTCAGATAGGGAGATAGCTAGGATAGAGACAGGGAACGAGGTGAGGCTGGAGACAAGTAGGCCCTGTTTCATCCTCCCCGGAGAAGATTGAGCATTAGTTCCTCCAGTGAGTCTCAACGAGAGACGGAGAGAGGAGTTATCAGCCCCACTGATCAGACTATCAGCTGCAGCATCCACACATACAGGGCTAGTAGCAAACTAAGAATAGACTGCAGAGAGATTCAGTTGTTATCATCAACCATGATAAATTAATCATATTGTATTTAAAAACAGCAAGAAATATGACACTGGTTCACAGAGCTGGAAGGCAGTTAAGACAATGTATGTTTTATCTTTTTTACAAAGCGTGGGATTTGGAGGAACATGAACTCTGTGGCTGCTCTGCATTGTAGGCAGGGTAGAGATGCAATCTATGTAGATAAAATGTCCCTAGTCATAAAATGTCCCTAGTCATAAATTGTCCCTAGCCATTTGGGATAAGTGGGCCCTTGCTAGTCAGTTTGTAAAAGCAAATATTGAAATGTTATGCCTAGTACTAAAGGAATGTGCACGCCGATCAAGTACAGCTTGAAAAATGCTCCACTTTTACCCAAATTAACTTTTTCAAAACAACGGAAACATAGAGATGCCAATCTACAGTATACACGTGCTGAATGTTGCTTCCAACTACTATACTGTACCTGCGACCTTTATGGCAGCATAGAAGTCTCAGCTCTCGTGATTTAGTTCTGTTTAACTTCAAAGCTAAAAGGGTAAGGTGTGTGTATGTGTGTGTGTGTGTGTGTATGTGTGTGTGTGTGTGTGTGTGTGTGTGTGTGTGTGTGTGTGTGTGTGTGTGTGTGTGTGTGTGTGTGTGTGTGTGTGTGTGTGTGTGTGTGTGTCAGAGAGATAGACACTCCCACTATAGCAGCAAATCTCCACAAGAAAGATAGAGAGAAAGCAACAGAACCTGTTCATTGAATTTCCATTAGAGAACCTTCTACAGTAAGTCTAGGGAGAGTTAGTAGGAAAATTAACTAGCTGAATGCATCATTGCACTTATTCTATACAAAGTCTACTGCAGCTAGAGAGAGGCCAGGTCTGAATTTCATCCATTCTTTGAAGAGCAAATAGAAAACACTGTTTAAGCTTCGGACTCACAGTAGTACCTAAGGATAGGCAGAAGGCCCTCTGCCTCTGTGTCCTATGTGTCTCCCATGTGGAACAGAGTTTTCAAGTGTTGCAGACTCGGTGTCCCATATTAGGACATTCTCAGTGTCAGCAGGACTTGTGCCAGTCTCAACAGGACGTCCTGTCATCAGAGGACAATTTGCCACAGCGTTAAGTCTGGTTTAGCCAGGCTAACAATATGAAGCCCCAACAGTCTGAAGGTCTTTGCTATGCTCAAATGCCCCTGTTTGGTTTACTGTTATGGAGCCAATTAATTCCTAGTTGTTTAAGCCGGGGGACGTTCCTATTGCGTGCCATGATTGGCCCTTAGGTTGATTGCCAATCTGTTTCAGTCCAGTTTCTTCCATTTGGTGCATAATGAACACAATGCTCTTCCCACAGGCTCTCAGAGATGTGGGTGGCACAGTCTCACATAATCATGTGAATTATTTAATCTAAGTTATGAAACACAACACCGAACAGTCCATTGTTTCAGAGGATCGTGACTGAATGTAAGACTCCCTTTTTTCAAAGAAGCAGTGAGTAACTTGGTGCTGCCACAGCAGTTGCTATGGAGAGGGTGCACTTTCTGTGTGTTGTATTGTGTGTCTGTGTGTGTGTGTGTTCACCGAGATTTGGGGAGGAAGTCACACGGGAAGAGGTATGGGTTTTTTGGGCTGTCGTGCTCCTTTTGCTCATTAGGAGAGATAATCTTGGCACGCACGCACACGCACGAGCATACATGCGCATTAACACACAGACACACACACGCCTACTTATTGAATACGGTGTCATGACTGTCCTGATCAGGTCAGGTTACAGGAGACCACAACCCTACAGATTATCTCTCAACCCCAACAGAGGAGGAGAGATCTAGGGGTCTGAAGATGTGGGGTTTTTTATGACCCCTCACGTCCCTGGTAAATCTCAGGCCACAGACAAATTCCTTTGTCCTGTTACTATGGAGAACCAGCCTCAGAACATTAAACATGAAATAAAGGGACTTTGGAACAATGGTTTCCGTCAGCCACAATGGTGGTCATGACGATAGATGGAATATGAAAATGTATGTCATTTTTGTTTTGTTATTAAAGGTTAATAGATGACGTTATTACGAAAACATTGTAATGTGAAGGATTTTCCTAGTATATGTTTGATGTTTATACATTGTACGTTGTATGGAAAATATCCAAATCAAAGAGAATGTTTTGGAAAAGATGAAATGTTAAGTTAGTTGTCTAAAATTGGATTTGAATAAAATCTAGACCTTGCCTCATTAACTTGGTACGCACAGGGAATTGCCCTAAAGGCGGTTACGCCCACTTCTGACCCAAGGGTATAAAACCTGTGAGTATAGAATTTACAGGAAGACTATGTGACCCCAGCTGCAGCAAGGTCTAAAAAGTCAACGAACCCAGAACGCAACGCAAGTTTGGAGACAAAGAAATCCTTTTCTACCCAAGCTACGGATGAGTAGCTGTGTCTAAGCGGGTGAATTCAAGTCGAACCACTTGAATGGGTTTCATTCCTATGCTGTGAGCTCTGAGCTACAGAGCTGTCTGTCATCAGAAGACCCCTTCCAGAGCAAAGGATGAGGGAACAGACTCCTAAGCCCAAAAGAACACTGACAGCGGCAGGACGATCAGGGAGGTGCGCCGGAGTAGTGTGTCATCGAACAGCTGAAGGCCTACGCAGAGAATCCTCGGAGATCATCACCACGTAATTACATCATTATATTCTGACCCATAAGAGCGGCAGTTTGGGGCAAAGCTAGGGTTAGAATAAGCATAGCTGACAAATTCACCCAAATGTATATTTCTCTTGTGTACTTTCTTTTTTCTCTCTCTTTTGAAATCCTCATTGTGGGTAACACGCGCCATAGTGTGTTGGTTCTAATCAATAGCCTATAATGTGTTTTGTCTATGTGTATCTTTTATCATAATTTTAGCTTTTTAGTAAATAAATATTCAACTAAGATTGGTGTGGTATGAATTCATTGGTGAGACCCGGGTCCGTGCAGATTCACGGGCTATACGACGTTCAGAACGAGATTGGTAGAGGCAACTGGTTAATTAGCGGCTGTTGTAAAATCGATATTCTGATATTCTTAGAGTTAATTTGAGAAATAGAAACTCAATAAAAACTAGTTTTCCCATGGTGCTCCAGGGTAATGAGTTAACAGGTTAATGAGTTAATAATTGCTTGATTCAGTTAATCACGCAATTAGAAACTTGAATCATTCGATGAACAACAGTCGTCACATTAACGACAACGTGCTGGCAGGCAGGCAGGCACGCACGCACACACACACACACACACACACACACACACACACACACACACTCTCACTTCAACCACACATGTGCCACTCTAAAACACGCATCAATCTCAATATGGATTTAAAACAGACCCAGAATATATACTGTAAAACGTGTGAAGACAGTGTTGTTCATCTGAAGTGTTTTTACTGTTTGGATTGACCTATTCTATTCAATTAGTCTGAAATCCAATAATAAATTTGACAGATCAATGTGACTTTTTTATTGAATGAATGCTTCTAAATTGCTTTCAACACCTCATGCGTGTGCGCATTGAATAGCGGAGGAGGCAATGTAGTGGTGCAGCCTATCAGAAGAGCTGGACGCACGTCTTATTGGGGGAGTGGCTATCAATTAGTTATTTCTGCCCACCCGTGAAGGTGAATGTCATTCCAGTTAAAGAGATGCTCCGGTACTTTAACAAGTAAGTATTTTTTAACCTCCCGCATTGGGCTGGATGTGTCAATGTGTAGTTCATACATGCAGAATCTATGAGCAGAACTACTGATTTACCACAATTAACCACAAAATTCATAGTTTAAAAAAGCAACTGTTTTCTGGAAGCTGTGCTGCACCATTTTGTCTACATTTCCCCCCACGTGAGCCAGCCCCCTAGCAATTTGAGTTCCAGCCAATGACACGCCATTTGAGTGACAGCTAGCAAGAATCACACACAGCAGAGCGAGAGAGAGAGAGCAATGACATTGAGCACATATCTGCACATATGTGATGTAGTACACAATTTTCGGGGCTCATGGGCACTACTTTCAGAACTACTGGCTGAAAAGTATACAGGAATAACGGGAAAATCCCTTTAATGTTGTCTATTGTATTTGATAGTTAAACTTAAACGTGTACACTGTCAGCATCTGTAATGACTATTGTATACAGTGCCTTCAGAAAGTATTCACACTCCTTGACTTTTTCAACATTTTGTTGTGTTACAGCCTGAATTAAACATTTGTTAAATTGAGATTTTGTTTCATTGGCCTAAACACAAAACCCCATACTGTCAAAGTGGAATTCTGTTTTATGATTTTTTTAAACAAATTAATAAAAAATGAAAAGCTGAAATGTCTTGCGTCAATAATTATTCAACCCCTTTGTTATGGCAATGCTAAATAAGTACAGGAGTAAAAATGCACTCAACAAGTCACATAAGTTACATGGACTCAAACATGATTTTTGAATAACTACCTCATCTCTGTACCCCACACATTCAATTGTCTGTAAGGTCCCTCAGTTGAGCAGTGAATTTCATACACAGATTCAACCACATAAACCAGGGAGGTTTTCCAAGGCCTTGCAAACAAGGGCATCTAAAAAAGCAGACACTGAATATCCCTTTGAGCATGGTGAAGTTTTTAATTACACTCTGGATGGTGTATCAATTTACCCAGTGAATGCAACCATACAGGCGTCCTTCCTAACTCAGTTGCTGAAATGGAAGGAAACCGCTCAGGGATTTCACCTTGAGGCCAATGGTGACTTTAAAACAGTTACAAAGTTTAATGGCTGTGATAGGAGAAAGTGGAGGATGGATCAACATTGTAGTTACTCCACAATACTAACCTACATGACAGTGTAAAAAGAAGGAATCCTGTACAGAACAAAAATAATAATAAAACATTTAAATCCTGTTTGCAATAAGGCACTGAAGTAAAACTGCAAAAACATTGTCAAAGAAATTAACTTTATGTCCTGAATACAAAGTGTTGTTTTCATGGCAAATCCAACACAACACATCACTCAGTACCACTCTTCATTACGCTGTAATCGCTGCCAAAGGTGATTCTAACATGTATTGACTCAGGGGTGTAAATACTTGTGTAAATGAAATATTTCTTCATTTAATTTTCATCAAATGTACAAAAATGTCGAAAAACCTATTTTCACTCTGTCAGTATTGGATATTGTGTGTAGATGGGTGAGAGAAAAAAATGATTTAATCCATTTGAAATTCAGGCTGTAACTCAACAAAATGTGTAATAAGTCAAGAGATACGAATACTGTCTGAAGGCACTGTATGACCCAAAAGTGATCAGTTCTTTCAGTTTGTCATCTATGGCTATTTAGATTTACATATGACCATTTTCACAAAGTACTTTGGATGTAGTGAACTCTTTTTTAAAGTAACTTTAGTTAAGCAAACTATAAACTCTTTCTGAAGGGTAGCTTTAGTTCAGTAAACTATATTTTTATTAAGGTAGCTTTAGTCTAGCTTAACTTCTTCCAGTGTGAAGTACTTGGTAGAGTAGCTTCTCCAACACTGCCAAAGAGTATTTTTATTTTTACAGTGTACGTTTTCTGAAAAAGAATTGCTGTTGCTACCATGCTTTCAGACCAAGGTGATTGAACAGAGGGGCACACTGAAGATGAAAAGATTATTCAGCAATAAAATATAGATTTGTTGAAACAAACGTCCATTGTCCCTACCAAGAGTTGCAGAATATCTATTTGAACCTGTAATGATTCTTCCAGGGCAATCTGAATCTGGGTGGGAAATGATAAAAGAAGCCACCTTACAGTAAAACCACCTTTCATTCCTTTATGCTGATGCCTAACAATAGAAGAATAAGGAAATCATCAACACCCCCCTGGTGTGATGCCATATTGATGATGAATATCTGCAAACTCTCACAAGCTGTCTCCTTTTTCCTTTTTGTGTGTGTGTGTGTGTGTGTGTCTGCGTGCGTGTGTGTGCATGAGTGTGTGCATACGCGTATCTTCCAAAAGAGGAAGAAGAGAGGTCATCAACTTGGTTAATCCTCGCTGAAACTATTAGTATTCGGCCGTGTTCAGCACAAAATGGCTGATCAATGTGCATCAAAATGTGCTGCTTAGCTGAACGCCTCGTCCGTGGCAGGGCTTCCTTCACACAGGGAAGAAGAGTGAGACGGATGAGGACACAGTCTGAGTCAGCGATTTCCCACGTTACCCTGGGACAGGAGAGAAGGGCTGGCCCTCACAGCTCACTGGACCGTACCCTGTCTGCATCCCAAATAACACCCTGTTTAGTGCACTACTTTTGCCCAGTGCGCATACAGACGCAACCCCGTCCCTGCCCCACCTGAAAGCATCTGTCACATGTTGATATGGATGAGACTACTGGTCATGTATCTATCACATGTTGATATGGATGAGACTACTGGTCATGGATCTATCACATGTTAATATGGATGAGACTACTGGTCATGGTTCTATCACATGTTGATATGGATGAGACTACTGGTCATGGATCTATCACATGTTAATATGGATGAGACTACTGGTCATGGATCTGTCACATGTTGATGTGGATGAGACTACTGGTCATGGATCTGTCACATGTTGATATGGATGAGACTACTGGTCATGGATCTATCACATGTTGATATGGAGGAGACTACTGGTCATTGATCTATCACATGTTGATATGGATGAGACTACTGGTCATGGATCTATCACATGTTCATATGGATGAGACTACTGGTCATGGATCTGTCACATGTTCATATGGATGAGACTACTGGTCATGGATCTGTCACATGTTGATATGGATGAGACTACTGGTCATGGATCTATCACATGTTAATATGGATGAGACTACTGGTCATGGTTCTATCACATGTTGATATGGATGAGACTACTGGTCATGGATCTATCACATGTTAATATGGATGAGACTACTGGTCATGGATCTGTCACATGTTGATGTGGATGAGACTACTGGTCATGGATCTGTCACATGTTGATATGGATGAGACTACTGGTCATGGATCTATCACATGTTGATATGGAGGAGACTACTGGTCATTGATCTATCACATGTTGATATGGATGAGACTACTGGTCATGGATCTATCACATGTTCATATGGATGAGACTACTGGTCATGGATCTGTCACATGTTAATATGGATGAGACTACTGGTCATGGATCTATCACATGTTGATATGGATGAGACTACTGGTCATGGATCTGTCACATGTTAATATGGATGAGACTACTGGTCATGGATCTATCACATGTTGATATGGATGAGACTACTGGTCATGGATCTTTTAAATGTTCATATGGATGAGACTACTGGTCATGTATCTATCACATGTTGATATGGATGAGACTACTGGTCATGGATCTGTCACATGTTAATATGGATGAGACTACTGGTCATGGATCTGTCACATGTTAATATGGATGAGACTACTGGTCATGGATCTGTCACATGTTAATATGGATGAGACTACTGGTCATGTATCTATCACATGTTGATATGGATGAGACTACTGGTCATGGATCTGTCACATGTTGATGTGGATGAGACTACTGGTCATGGTTCTATCACATGTTGATATGGATGAGACTACTGGTCATGTATCTATCACATGTTGATATGGATGAGACTACTGGTCATGGATCTATCACATGTTCATATGGATGAGACTACTGGTCATGGATCTATCACATGTTGATATGGATGAGACTACTGGTCATGTATCTATCACATGTTGATATGGATGAGACTACTGGTCATGGATCTGTCACATGTTGATATGGATGAGACTACTGGTCATGGATCTATCACATGTTGATATGGATGAGACTACTGGTCATGGATGATGAGTACATCTTATTTAGGGCTTCATTTGGCCATTTGGTGGGTTATTGTCATGTCTACTCCCGCTCCCCCACTCCGGCGCTTGAAGTTGCTGGTCTACTAACCACCAGTCCTGGCAATCATCATTACGCACAACTGCTCCCCATTGTTACACACACCTGGACCTCATCATCACCTTGATTACCCTCCCTTTATTTAGCCCTCAGTAGCCTCATTCATCAGACAGTATTGGTTTTGTTCAGCTTCAGTATGCTTTTCCTGTTTTGTTTATTTGCCTTTTCCTTTCATTAAAACGTACCTTCTGCACCTGCTTTCTGACTCCCAGCGTAACGTTACAGTAATACATTTATGCTGAAAATTTCATTTTGTGGTGGTCATTACATAGTTAATCATCAACCACTTTTTGGTCTTTTGGAGATTAATTGAAACAAACATTAAGGGTAGTAATTATGGCTTCTCAAGTGCTTAAACAAAGACAGAGACAAAGAAAAAGACTGAGCAAAAACTTTGGCCTAAAACAACCCTGAGCTAGGGAATCATTTCAGCCCAAAGCAACCCTGAGCTAGGGAATCATTTCAGCCTAAAACAACCCTGAGCTAGGAAATCATTTCTGCCCAAAGCAACCCTGAGCTAGGAAATCATTTCAGCCCAAAGCAACCCTGAGCTAGGAAATCATTTCAGCCCAAAGCAACCCTGAGCTAGTAAATAATTTCAGACCAAAGCAACCCTGAGCTAGGAAATCATTTCAGCCCAAAGCAACCCTGAGCTAGGAAATCATTTCAGCCCAAAGCAACCCTGAGCTAGTAAATAATTTCAGACCAAAGCAACCCTGAGCTAGGAAATCATTTCAGCCCAAAGCAACCCTGAGCTAGGAAATAATTTCAGCCCAAAGCAACCCTGAGCTGGGAAATCATTTCAGCCCAAAGCATCCCTGAGCTGGAAAATCATTTCAGCCCAAAGCATCCCTGAGTTAGGAAATAATTTCAGCCCAAAGCAACCCTGAGCTAGGAAATCATTTCAGCCCAAATCAACCCTGAGCTAGGAAATCATTTCAGCCCAAAGCAACCCTGAGCTAGGAAATCATTTCAGCCCAAAGCAACCCTGAGCTGGGAAATTATTTCAGCCCAAAGCAACCCTGAGCTAGGAAATAATTTCATCCCAAAGCAACCCTGAGCTAGGAAATAATTTCAGCCCAAAGCAACCCTGAGCTAGGAAATAATTTCAGCCCAAAGCAACCCTGAGCTAGGAAATCATTTCAGCCCAAAGCAACCCTGAGCTAGGAAATCATTTCAGCTCAACTTGGGGTGTGAAGAAGACTGCACAAGATCCCTTATTGCGTGTGACTTCTATGGCATGTTGGATTACAGCAACAAATGGTGAGATGGGTGAATGCTACAGTATCAGCAAACATGAAGGCTGAGAACAATAGATAAAGAGAGCATGGAGTTAATAGGACTTAAAGGAAAGGGGGAGAAGAGGAGTAAAGGGGGAGAAGAGGAGTAAAGGGGGAGAAGAGGAGTAAAGGGGGAGAAGAGGAGTAAAGGGGGAGAAGAGGAGTAAAGGGGGAGAAGAGGAGTAAAGGGGGAGAAGAGGAGTAAAGGGGGAGAAGAGGAGTAAAGGGGGAGAAGAGGAGTAAAGGGGGAGAAGAGGAGTAAAGGGGGAGAAGAGGAGTAAAGGGGGAGAAGAGGAGTAAAGGGGGAGAAGAGGAGTAAAGGGGGAGACGAGGAGTAAAGGGGGAGAAGAGGAGTAAAGGGGGAGAAGATGAGTAAAGGGGGAGAAGATGAGTAAAGTGGGAGAAGAGGAGTAAAGGGGCGGAAGGGAGCTTTTTTCCTTACCACTTCATTATTATGCATATTGGGAAATACATTCAATATTTCAAGATGTAAGGAGCTAATGGGATCAGTAATGTGCCTGGAGACCTGGAGAGAGCTCACATCTTGTACGTCGTGTCGGAAGCCGGAGGTGCCTGAAACCAGTTTTAAAAGACAAAGGTATTTTTTATATTCTGGTGCTAAATATAAAATATAGATACATACACACATAGATACACACACATGCTTATACACAAATGCATGCATACACACACACACTCCTACGCATGCACGGACATGCAAGCACACACACACACACACACACACACACACACACTCACACACACACACACACACACACACACACACACACACACACACACACACACACACACACACACACTTGTAATACCCCCCTGTCTTATGTTCAGAACCTTTGATTGTACATGCATTGGGGGGTCATTCATGCAAAATCAATGTTTTCCGTGAAAAACCATGAGAATATTTAATTTAGTCACCAATACATCAGCTAATGACAGCCTCACCATTTAGTCAATTTAACTACCATTACAGTTTTTTTCGATTGCTAAACGACAGTGGACACAACTGGAGTCACATGTGCAAAACTCTAACTACAGTCGGCACAGCAGCAGTTCATGTGGACCAAACTCTAGTTTGTTTTTCATTGCTTGAACACAGTTTTCAAAACTTTACACACTTATCCCATGACTTTAACCACAACCTGCACAACACTGTGGATTTACAGCACTTTGTTCAAATGCTAACACACTACTGTCAACACTGTGAACCACACATTCAAATGTGTGATGCGCAGGAAAATGCTATTGTTGACATGGTTGTTGTCAACAATGCAATAAAACTGCGGGAGATTCAAGATAGAGTGCTGGCTGATAATGATATATTTGAAAATGTTAATTCTGTCAGTTAGCACAACAACTATTGCTTGAGTCCTAAAGAAACACCAAGTTACAATGAAACAGTTATACACTGTACCGTTCGAGAGAAACAGTGAACGGGTAAAAGAGCAAAGATACCAATATGTCCAGGTAAGACGTCTGAGGTTATGTACACAGCTATACAAAATATTTACAGTAAAAAAAAACACTAGCATTTCTACAGTAAAACTGTGCACTTACTGTTTTTCAGAGAGTAATGGAGGTGGAAGCACTGGAAAGACCACATTCATTTGTATTTATCGATGAAGCTGGATTTAACCTTGCCAAAACACGGCGCAGAGGAAGGAATGTTATAGGTCAAAGGGCCACTGTGGAGGTTCCAGGCCAAAGGGGGGGAAATATCACCATGTGTGCTGCAATGGCCAATGATGGTTTGCTTCTCAACACACCACTCATTGGCCCATACAACACAGAAAGGCTTATAGCTTTCCTATAACAGCTCTATGCTCAGCTAGTGCCAGCAGAACAGGGGGAGCCAGTAAGAAACCCACAAGTTTTTGACATAGTTTGCGATAACGTTGCTTTTCACCACTCTGCAGCTGTCACAGATTGGTTTGCAGCACATCACAGATTTATGGTTTTGTACCTGCCTGCATATTCACCCTTCCTCAACCCAACAGAGGAGTTTTTCTCTGCCTGGAGGTGGAAAGTGTTTGGTCACCACCCACATGACCAAATGTCTCTTTTGGAAGCCATGCGTGCAGGATGTGAGGACACGAGTCCAGAGGACTGCCAGGGATGGATAAGGCACTCCAGAAGGTTCTTCCCCAGGTGCATGGCAAGAGAAAACATTAGATGTGATGTTGAAGAAAACCTGTGGCCTGATGCTAGAGAGAGGTAGGATTAGCCCCTCAATTATTTGTTCGAATTACAGTATGTACTTTTAGTTTCTACCTTTTTTTTCTCATTACTGTAATTCCGTAAATTACCACAGACTATTGAAGCAAACTGCTAATTTTCATTTACCTTAAAGAATTGTTATGTTCTAAAAAATTTAATAAATCATGTGAAAGAATGTCACTCTTTTCTTTGAAGAAAATATTACTTTGTATGAAGTCACTGAAATTGTTCAAACTGTAAAGATGAAAAGTTTGTATTTTCTGTATTGGTGTTTGATGCTAGTGTTTTTACTCTCAGTGTGTTCTGAGTGACAGTGTGTGTTATCTCAGTGAGGGTTGTGCATAGTGTTTGGCTGCACTGAGCGTGTTTTGAGCCATGTGCTAAGAGTTGTGTTGCTTGGAATGAGTTTTGCAGGTGATGTGAACTGTTTACCTCAGGTGACTGTTGGTAGTGCAGACTATAGTTAGAGTTTTGCACATGTGACTCCAGTTGTGCCCACTGTCGTTTAGCAATCGAAAAAAACTGTAAATCCAATAGCAAAAAAATACAAGATACAAAATAGAAAGAAAAGTACATGGGAAATATCATTTTCCATACAGTATTTGACTATAACTTGACATGTTTGTTTGTGTCCAATGGCAGGTGGTGAGCATGCTGAGTAACACAGTATGCTAGTCTTACACTTTCATCATCCTTATACAGTACATACTGGAGGACAAATCATCAGAAATAGAGGTATTGTAAAGCAGATGGCTACTGTCAAACATAGCACCCTGTTGTAGGCCATTTCTGCCCCATGAAACAATGTACAAGATCACCTTTTCTACATGTCAACTGATAGAGTATCACCTGTCTCTCTGCTTGAAATTAACCAGCTTCCAGTGTTTCAATGAAATCCAGATAATGAGTGGAGTATATTGTTCTGTATAACCCAGGTATTCAGCAGTGTATTGTACTCTACACTATAATTCCCAATGGCAGCACATAGAGTGGCTCTTTCCATTATGTCCTGATGGAGAATGATGATGTACTATTTACAGCCACATCAATGTAGTGATTAGTTCCATCATAAAGTGATGTGAAATGTGTACATTTATGAAGTAAAAATATAGCACTTTACGGTGGTCAGCATTTATCAAACTAAGCAGTACATCATTTTGGTTCAGCAGTTATCAGTTTTGAGCAGTTTGATTAAGTGATAGTTAATTGCATTGTTAACAAATGGCAAGAAAATCATATCAAAAGTAAAGTGAATATTGCATTTTGAAGAACAGATGCTCAGATTGAATATGCATCCAAATTGAAATATAGATTTGGTGCAGTGAACAAGCGACTTTGTGAATTTGTTTGTTGAACTAGAGTTTTGAAACATTTTGATGATCTGTTTTGATGTTTGTGCTTAGAGTTATGAAAAGACTAGAGAAAACTGCACCAAAGGAATTGAAAAAAGCTGTAATAGGTATGGGTGGAGGCCTGTTTAAATCTTCGGGCCTGGGGAGACAGCCTGAGGCTGTGCCCACGAGGCCCCTGGGGAGACAGCCTGAGGCTGTGCCCACGAGGCCCCTGGGGAGACAGCCTGAGGCTGTGCCCACGAGGCCCCTGGGGAGACAGCTTGAGGCTGTGCCCACGAGGCCCCTGGGGAGACAGCCTGAGGCTGTGCCCACGAGACCCCTGGGGAGACAGCCTGAGGCTGTGCCCACGAGGCCCCTGGGGAGACAGCCTGAGGCTGTGCCCACGAGGCCCCTGGGGAGACAGCTTGAGGCTGTGCCCACGAGGCCCCTGGGGAGACAGCCTGAGGCTGTGCCCACGAGGCCCCTGGGGAGACAGCTTGAGGCTGTGCCCACGAGGCCCCTGGGGAGACAGCCTGAGGCTGTGCCCACGAGGCCCCTGGGGAGACAGCCTGAGGCTGTGCCCACGAGACCCCTGGGGAGACAGCCTGAGGCTGTGCCCACGAGGCCCCTGGGGAGACAGCCTGAGGCTGTGCCCACGAGGCCCCTGGGGAGACAGCTTGAGGCTGTGCCCACGAGGCCCCTGGGGAGACAGCCTGAGGCTGTGCCCACGAGGCCCCTGGGGAGACAGCCTGAGGCTGTGCCCACGAGGCCCCTGGGGAGACAGCTTGAGGCTGTGCCCACGAGGCCCCTCTTCACAGGCAGTTAGGGAAACGCTTTGATGATACTCCGCTATAATAAGCCCAAGTCGCCATAAGTTACTGGCTAACTGCAGCACCAGGATATTAAAATGATGAATGGCTGGCTGGTGATGGGTTCCACTTAAAGTACAACAGTTGATTTGCATTTTGTCTGTAGGCAAATCGGTTCTGAGGCGACTGCTGAAGACAGGTTTCAGAGCAGTGGTTCTTATCCGACTCAAGATGAAGGAGGGGAAAACCCTTTGTTACCAATGTGTTGACCAAAAACAGTATAGCTGACACACACACAGAGAGAGAGAGAGAGAGACAGACAGACAGACAGACAGACAGACAGACAGACAGGCAGACAGGCAGACAGGCAGACAGACAGACAGACAGACAGACAGACAGACAGACAGACAGACAGACAGACAGACAGACAGACAGACAGACAGAGAGTTTATCTGAGGTGTATTCAGTAGATAGAACAAGTTGAACGTTGCAGATGGAAATGTCGGTGTATATAGCAGAAATTATTCTCAAGTCAACAGCACAGGCAATCACATCTGTTCAAATCAAAACATTGTATTTATTTCTGAATGTTGGTGGTGGTGAAAACAGTGGTTGGGGAGTATTTGTAATAGTAATGCAGAATACACTGTCAGTCGAACTTCGACAACAGCATGTACTATCAGAGATGTTTGGGAATGACAGTGTAAGGTAGAAGATAATACCAGAAAGACGTCAGACGTGTATGTATATGTATGTACGTGTATGTATATGACGTGTATGTATATGTATGTACATGTAGATTTACTGTAGATGCAGATCAGTGGCAGTCAGTGCTTATTTCTATTACAGCATATTGGATGACTGTCATTCGTATTCCATTCACCCAGTTCAATGTAACAGCGATAGGTCTTGAGTTCCAGTGTTGTGTTGGAAAGTCATAGCCAGCTAGCTAACATAACATCCCTCTATTTGAGCAAGGTGTTTCAATAGGCTAGACTAGATAGCTGCATTTGCTAGCTAAGTAAGTGAAACTGAAAGTTTAAAAAAAATAAAGAAATCTCTTTCTATTTCTCTCTTGCTTCTCCTTCATTTTGTAAGATATGCATTTGTTCAAAACTGTTCAACTATTCACCACATTTTATACACTGCAGTGCTAGCTAGCTGTAGCTTATGCTTTCAGTACTAGATTAATTCGCTGATCCTTTGATTGGGTTGTTGTCCACATGTCAGTTCATGCTGCAAGATATCTGATAGGCTGGAGGACGTCCTCCGGAAGTTGTAATAATTACTGTGTAAGTCTATGGTAGGGGGTGAGAACCATGAGCCTCCTAGGTTTTGTATTGAAGTCAATGTACCCAGAGGAGGATGAAAACTAGCTGTCCTCTGGCTACACCATGCTACCCTACAGAGTGCTGTTGAGGCTACTGTAGACCTTCTTTGCAAAATAGTGTGTTTTAATCAGTTATTTGGTGACGTGATTATATTTAGTATAGTTTTATCTAAAATATATAACTTTTTAAATGTTTTACAATTTGTATTTTTAATAGATTTATGAAGTTCACTGAGGAGGATTTTCCTCCCCTTCCTCCTCTGAGGAGCCTCCACTGATGCAGATACCTTAGCCAATTATATCTGCATGGACCATTGGAATAATAAGGTTTGTGGAACAAAAATCTGTCATGTTTTAGATTGAGCATCATAATCTTATCATCAACGAGTCGAACTCAATCTAAAACATGACAGATTTTTATTCCACAAACCGTATTATTCCAACGGTCCATGCAGATATAATTGGCTAAGGTATCTGCATGTATGGTAATTATGCATGTATGTCCAATGTCTTTCTGATATTATCTTCTACCTTCTACTATCATTCCCAAACATCTCTGAAAGTACATACTGTTGTCGAAGTTTGATTGACAGAATATAACCACCTTCCATATGGTGTCCCCTGTTATTAAAAAAACATCACTCCGCTGCCCGAAAAATATTAGTATTAAACTGACAGTAGTTTTGTCCTAAATGGAACCACCTTCCCTATATACCACACTACTTTTGACCAGAGCCCATATAGGGTTCTGGTCAAAGTAGTGCACTCAATAGGGAATGGGGTGCTATTTGGGACGCAGGCAGCGTCTTCACGGGGAATCTACCGTATCTGATTCTGGTTCGGCCCCGTGCCCAGCTGAAGGAATCCGATCTCTGCCAGCCAGCGTACCTCTGGGACCTTCAGATGCAGCCAATACAGACTCATATGTCACAGAGATAACAAAATGCTAGGAGGTGTGCCCAATCACCTGCCTGACAGGAAATGCATTCTAACAAATGGAGTACCTTTCGGTCTATCCCGGAAGACAATTATAAACAATTCCAGTCTTTAGTAGGAGATAGAGCGTATCCCGAAGACTGATAACATCCATGCCAGGATATCAATCATAGCCAGTCGGAATAACCATTTAATCTTATTCCCGAGGACCATACTGTGTAATGCCTTTTAGAGGCTGTGGATGTCTTGAATGTCTTTCAGGCACAGGTAGGAAACAGAGGATGTGTGTGCATCCTAAAACTGCACCCATTCCCTATATAGTGCACTACTTTTGAACTGACCCTTGTGGTCCCTGATCAAAAGTAGTGCACTATGTAGGGAATATGGTGCCATTTGGGATGGATCCTGTGTAAAGGTATGAGGGGGGTACAGAGCTACTACGACCTTGGGAAGGTTAGAGGTCAGAAAGGTGGTTATAAGGGTGAGACCCTGATGAGGGAGAGAGAGAGAGGGTGATGCATAGTGTTTACTGAAATTCCTTCCCAGAAGACATCTGGCACCGGCGTCTTACTGAAACATCATCTAACGTGACTTGAATGACTCTTCCTCCAATTGCTGCTTACCATGCTACTGGTGTGACAGGCCATGTGCGACATCACAATCCGGTTCCAGGAAGTGCTTCTCGCTGCTAATTGTTGATTGGGGGATTTGGGAATCTCAACAACCACAGTCACTGACTGAGGTGTCATAGTCAAGTGTTGGATCCCATCAATTCAAAACAAAGGAAAAGGAAACCAAAGCAGTGTCATAGTTTGATCCATTGAAGGTGCCAATGGGTTTTCTTGTTAGTTAATTGAATGTAATCAACAAAGTGGGTTCACTGCAGTTAGGTGCTGTATAAACTCGGAATGTGACTTTAAACAAAATATAAAAACACTCAAGTGCATCAGAGAATGAGATATAATATTATTTTGGATCTTGTGCTTTACACTTTGACTCTTCCAGTTGTTGGGTGTGTGCCCAAAATATTACATCTTGTGTTTGTCTAAAGTCAATATAAAAGAGTTTAACACAAAGAAAAGTAAAACGCATAACAATTGATTCCTCGAAATCCCTTATGTTTTGTAGATGATTTTGTTTACTCAACTCAATCCATGAAAGCCATTGATCCGGCTTGAAAAGGCTGGGAGTCTTAGCATCATTTAACCATAGATAGATAGGGTTGATGTTACATGTACTACAGCCAGAATAAAGACGGGACCACAATTCCCAGTTCATATTTTTTAAACAAACCAATCCATAGATTATTAAATTGTCCAAGAGAAATGAAAGAGCAGACAGGATCAAAGAGAAAATGTAATTGAATACAAAAGTTAAGTGAAAAATAAAATAAGTTTGAAAATATGTCATTTTATTTGAACATAGCCCCACACAAGAGGTTTGTCAACAATCTGTCCAAGTCAGGAGGCCCAACACAGCTCCCTCTCAGATCAAACCCCATGTCTCCCACTCTTCTCTACCAAGGTCACATCAAACCCCCCATGTCTCCCTCTCTTCTCTACCAAGGTCACATCAAACCCCATGTCTCCCTCTCTTCTCTACCAAGGTCACATCAAACCCCATGTCTCCCTCTCTTCTCTACCAAGGTCACATCAAACCCCATGTCTCCCTCTCTTCTCTACCAAGGTCACATCAAACCCCCCATGTCTCCCTCTCTTCTCTACCAAAGTCATATCAAACCCCCCATGTCTCCCTCTCTTCTCTACCAAGGTCACATCAAACACCCCCATGTCTCCCTCTCTTCTCTACCAAGGTCATATCAAACCCCCCCACGTCTCCCTCTCTTCTCTACCAAGGTCATATCAAACCCCCCATGTCTCCCTCTCTTCTCTACCAAGGTCATATCAAACCCCCCATGTCTCCCTCTCTTCTCTACCAAGGTCACATCAAACCCCCCCATGTCTCCCTCTCTTCTCTACCAAGGTCACATCAAACCCCCCCACGTCTCCCTCTCTTCTCTACCAAGGTCACATCAAACCCCCCATGTCTCCCTCTCTTCTCTACCAAGGTCATATAAAACCCCATGTCTCCCTCTCTTCTCTACCAAAGTCATATCAAACCCCCCATGTCTCCCTCTCTTCTCTACCAAGGTCACATCAAACCCCCCCATGTCTCCCTCTCTTCTCTACCAAAGTCATATCAAACCCCCCCACGTCTCCCTCTCTTCTCTACCAAGGTCACATCTAACCCCCCATGTCTCCCTCTCTTCTCCACCAAGGTCATATCAAACCCCATGTCTCCCTCTCTTCTCTACCAAGGCCATATCAACCCCCCACGTCTCCCTCTCTTCTCTACCAAGGTCACATCAAACCCCCCACGTCTCCCTCTCTTCTCTACCAAGGTCATATCAACCCCCCATGTCTCCCTCTCTTCTCTACCAAGGTCACATAAAAAAAACATGTCTCCCTCTCTTCTCTACCAAGGTCACATCAAATCCCACGTCTCCCTCTCTTCTCTACCAAGGTCACATCAAACCCCCCATGTCTCCCTCTCTTCTCTACCAAGGTCACATCAAACCCCACGTCTCCCTCTCTTCTCTACCAAGGTCACATCAAACCCCCCATGTCTCCCTCTCTTCTCCACCAAGGTCACATCAAACCCCCTTATGTCTCCCTCTCTTCTCTACCAAGGTCACATCAAACCCCCCCATGGCTCCCTCTCTTCTCTACCAAGGTCATATCAAACCCCCCCACGTCTCCCTCTCTTCTCTACCAAGGTCATATCAAACCCCCCATGTCTCCCTCTCTTCTCTACCAAGGTCATATCAACCCCCCCATGTCTCCCTCTCTTCTCTACCAAAGTCATATCAAACCCCCCATGTCTCCCTCTCTTCTCTACCAAGGTCACATCAAACCCCCCCATGTCTCCCTCTCTTCTCTACCAAGGTCATATCAAACCCCCCCACGTCTCCCTCTCTTCTCTACCAAGGTCACATCAAACCCCCATGTCTCCCTCTCTTCTCTACCAAGGTCATATCAACCCCCCATGTCTCCCACTCTTCTCTACCAAGTCATATCAAACCCCCCACGTCTCCCTCTCTTCTCTACCAAAGTCATATCAAACCCCCCACGTCTCCCTCTCTTCTCTACCAAGGTCATATCAAACCCCCCATGTCTCCCTCTCTTCTCTACCAAGGTCATATCAACCCCCCCATGTCTCCCTCTCTTCTCTACCAAAGTCATATCAAACCCCCCATGTCTCCCTCTCTTCTCTACCAAGGTCACATCAAACCCCATGTCTCCCTCTCTTCTCTACCAAGGTCACATCAAACCCCATGTCTCCCTCTCTTCTCTACCAAGGTCACATCAAACCCCCCATGTCTCCCTCTCTTCTCTACCAAGGTCACATCAAACCCCCCATGTCTCCCTCTCTTCTCTACCAAGGTCACATCAAACCCCATGTCTCCCTCTCTTCTCTACCAAGGTCACATCAAACCCCATGTCTCCCTCTCTTCTCTACCAAGGTCACATCAAACCCCCCATGTCTCCCTCTCTTCTCTACCAAGGTCACATCAAACCCCATGTCTCCCTCTCTTCTCTACCAAGGTCACATCAAACCCCCCATGTCTCCCTCTCTTCTCTACCAAGGTCACATCAAACCCCCCATGTCTCCCTCTCTTCTCTACCAAGGTCACATCAAACCCCATGTCTCCCTCTCTTCTCTACCAAGGTCACATCAAACCCCATGTCTCCCTCTCTTCTCTACCAAGGTCACATCAAACCCCCCATGTCTCCCTCTCTTCTCTACCAAAGTCATATCAAACGCCCCATGTCTCCCTCTCTTCTCTACCAAGGTCACATCAAACCCCCCATGTCTCCCTCTCTTCTCTACCAAGGTCATATCAAACCCCCCCCACGTCTCCCTCTCTTCTCTACCAAGGTCACATCAAACACCCCATGTCTCCCTCTCTTCTCTACCAAGGTCACATCAAACCCCCCATGTCTCCCTCTCTTCTCTACCAAGGTCACATCAAACCCCCCATGTCTCCCTCTCTTCTCTACCAAGGTCACATCAAACCCCCCACGTCTCCCTCTCTTCTCAACCAAGGTCACATAAAAAAAACATGTCTCCCTCTCTTCTCTACCAAGGTCACATCAAACCCCCCATGTCTCCCTCTCTTCTCTACCAAGGCCACATCAAACCCCCCATGTCTCCCTCTCTTCTCTACCAAGGTCACATCAAACCACACGTCTCCCTCTCTTCTCTACCAAGGTCACATCAAACCCCCCATGTCTCCCTCTCTTCTCTACCAAGGTCACATCAAACCCCATGTCTCCCTCTCTTCTCTACCAAGGCCATATCAACCCCCCACGTCTCCCTCTCTTCTCTACCAAGGTCACATCAAACCCCCCACGTCTCCCTCTCTTCTCTACCAAGGTCATATCAACCCCCCATGTCTCCCTCTCTTCTCTACCAAGGTCACATAAAAAAAACATGTCTCCCTCTCTTCTCTACCAAGGTCACATCAAATCCCACGTCTCCCTCTCTTCTCTACCAAGGTCACATCAAACCCCCCATGTCTCCCTCTCTTCTCTACCAAGGTCACATCAAACCCCACGTCTCCCTCTCTTCTCTACCAAGGTCACATCAAACCCCCCATGTCTCCCTCTCTTCTCCACCAAGGTCACATCAAACCCCCTTATGTCTCCCTCTCTTCTCTACCAAGGTCACATCAAACCCCCCCATGGCTCCCTCTCTTCTCTACCAAGGTCATATCAAACCCCCCCACGTCTCCCTCTCTTCTCTACCAAGGTCATATCAAACCCCCCATGTCTCCCTCTCTTCTCTACCAAGGTCATATCAACCCCCCCATGTCTCCCTCTCTTCTCTACCAAAGTCATATCAAACCCCCCATGTCTCCCTCTCTTCTCTACCAAGGTCACATCAAACCCCCCCATGTCTCCCTCTCTTCTCTACCAAGGTCATATCAAACCCCCCCACGTCTCCCTCTCTTCTCTACCAAGGTCACATCAAACCCCCATGTCTCCCTCTCTTCTCTACCAAGGTCATATCAACCCCCCATGTCTCCCACTCTTCTCTACCAAGTCATATCAAACCCCCCACGTCTCCCTCTCTTCTCTACCAAAGTCATATCAAACCCCCCACGTCTCCCTCTCTTCTCTACCAAGGTCATATCAAACCCCCCATGTCTCCCTCTCTTCTCTACCAAGGTCATATCAACCCCCCCATGTCTCCCTCTCTTCTCTACCAAAGTCATATCAAACCCCCCATGTCTCCCTCTCTTCTCTACCAAGGTCACATCAAACCCCATGTCTCCCTCTCTTCTCTACCAAGGTCACATCAAACCCCATGTCTCCCTCTCTTCTCTACCAAGGTCACATCAAACCCCCCATGTCTCCCTCTCTTCTCTACCAAGGTCACATCAAACCCCCCATGTCTCCCTCTCTTCTCTACCAAGGTCACATCAAACCCCATGTCTCCCTCTCTTCTCTACCAAGGTCACATCAAACCCCATGTCTCCCTCTCTTCTCTACCAAGGTCACATCAAACCCCCCATGTCTCCCTCTCTTCTCTACCAAGGTCACATCAAACCCCATGTCTCCCTCTCTTCTCTACCAAGGTCACATCAAACCCCCCATGTCTCCCTCTCTTCTCTACCAAGGTCACATCAAACCCCCCATGTCTCCCTCTCTTCTCTACCAAGGTCACATCAAACCCCATGTCTCCCTCTCTTCTCTACCAAGGTCACATCAAACCCCATGTCTCCCTCTCTTCTCTACCAAGGTCACATCAAACCCCCCATGTCTCCCTCTCTTCTCTACCAAAGTCATATCAAACGCCCCATGTCTCCCTCTCTTCTCTACCAAGGTCACATCAAACCCCCCATGTCTCCCTCTCTTCTCTACCAAGGTCATATCAAACCCCCCCCACGTCTCCCTCTCTTCTCTACCAAGGTCACATCAAACACCCCATGTCTCCCTCTCTTCTCTACCAAGGTCACATCAAACCCCCCATGTCTCCCTCTCTTCTCTACCAAGGTCACATCAAACCCCCCATGTCTCCCTCTCTTCTCTACCAAGGTCACATCAAACCCCCCACGTCTCCCTCTCTTCTCTACCAAGGTCACATAAAAAAAAACATGTCTCCCTCTCTTCTCTACCAAGGTCACATCAAACCCCCCATGTCTCCCTCTCTTCTCTACCAAGGCCACATCAAACCCCCCATGTCTCCCTCTCTTCTCTACCAAGGTCACATCAAACCACACGTCTCCCTCTCTTCTCTACCAAGGTCACATCAAACCCCCCATGTCTCCCTCTCTTCTCTACCAAGGTCACATCAAACCCCATGTCTCCCTCTCTTCTCTACCAAGGCCACATCAAACCCCCCCCCCCCCCCCCCCCCCCATGTCTCCATCTCTTCTCTACCAAGGTCACATCAAACCCCCCATGTCTCCCTCTCTTCTCTACCAAGGTCATATCAACCCCCCATGTCTCCCTCTCTTCTCTACCAAGGTCACATCAAATTCCTGAGGCCCTGGTGCAGTAATTAGAGGACAGACCCATGAGGACCTTGGTGCAGTAGTTAGACCACAGACCCAGGAGGGCCCTGGTGCAGTAGTTAGACCACACACCCAGGAGGCCCTTGGGGGCCTCTAATCCAAGATGGCCAACATTATCCTCTCGACCTTGAGCTTGGGGCGTCATGGTTAAATCTGATAATGAGCACAGCCAGGGTGTCAGGTGTAAAATGATATGTAAAGTAAACAGCAACTGACACACTCATACACACACCCATACACACACTCATACACACACCCATACACACACTCATACACACACTCATACACACACACACACACACACACACACACACACACACACACACACACACACACACACACACACAGTATTTCTGCCTATAGGCTTTAATGAGGCATGACAAGACATTGATCTCTGTTTGAGGAAACATCAATATCAGCTCTCCGCTAATGGAAAGGGAAGGGACGTCATGGGTCTTGATGTATTTTTTTATGAACCAAAGGATTTCATAGTTTTGCCTTTCATGCCAAATGGCAGTTCTGGGTTGACTTAAAACATTGCCCTTCACTAAACGATTAGTTCCTGCCGTGAGATGACAGTTTCTATTTCAGAGTGGCGTAGATGGGATGGTGGCAGTGTAAATGCAGTGTACGTGTTGCTTGACACAGTAATAGACATTTCTGCACACCCTGGGACAAAAGGAAGGTTAGTAATGACATACCTGTGTGTGTATGTGTGTGTGTTTGTGTGTGAGTGTGTGTATGTGTGTGTGTTTGTGT